>NC_048305.1:40978912-41109884 GCF_013100865.1 Trachemys scripta elegans | reverse complement strand
AACCTGTGGACCCGGCAGGTAAACAAACCGGCCCGGCCTGCCAGGGGCTTTCCCTGCACAAACAGCAGAACAAGTTTGGGAACCACTGATAAAAGAAGAACAGGAGTACTTGTGGCACCTTAGAGACTAACAAATTTATTAGAGCATAAGCTTTCGTGGACTACAGCCCACTTCTTCGGATGCATCGTGGGCTGTAGTCCACGAAAGCTTATGCTCTAATAAATTTGTTAGTCTCTAAGGTGCCACAAGTACTCCTGTTCTTCTTTTATCAGTGGTTCCCAAACTTGTTCTGCTGTTTGTGCAGGGAAAGCCCCTGGCAGGCCGGGCCGGTTTGTTTACCTGCCGAACCTGCGGACGCGGCAGGTAAACAAACAGGCCCAGCCCGCCAGGGGCTTTCCCTGCACAAGCGGCGGAACAAGTTTGGGAACCAATGGTCTACATAGATACTGACAGAGCACTAGCATGAGCCCTGCAAGCCCCAGTGTATTAACCCAGGCTTGCTACGGTGGGCTGCGTAGACGTATCCAAATGACCTGGGACAGAGGAAGCAGCTAGTCCATGTGCCGCCTTCTCTAAAAGAGAGAGCTAGAAATGAAGGAAACTGAAATAACATCAACATGGAAATAGAAGTGTTTCTGACAGGCAAAGATCCATCTACACTAGGTGTGGCTGAGAACGTGGAACAGAAAAAACATTTTGCTAAGGTGTGTCACAGAATTAGAGCCCAGATCGTCTGTTCACTGGGAGAACAGCAAAGCAATAACCTCGATTATTTGATGGGCACAATGACTTTAAACTTTCACACTGGAGAGTAATACAGTGTTACAGTGCAGTAGCTAAGGGAATATGGAACTCTTACTGTTTGCTTTAAAACTCAATACAATCAATGCAAATTCATCACCTGTGTTAGGACAGAAAACCAGCCAAGCCAGGAAGTTAGGTAAAAACACATTTGCTGAAAATGGCTCACTATGAACCAGAGGCAACAGACAGTACGTAGAATTCCATCTGTGTCCCAAGGGCTGTGGTATCTGAAAGGAGATTGCAAATCACAAAACAACTTCAGTGATACATTCAGTGAGAGAAATTCCATTGACTTTAATGGAGGAAATAAAAACAGAGTTTGAACATATGAAAAGCTGGGAGCAGTTGAAAATGTAAAAAACTTGGGTAAATGCCATGGGTGGAATTAAAAAGGCAGTTAAAGTGCAGATGTGCATTGATAAGGGTAAGTTAGACAATGCCACACAATGTAAACTATTGGTAAGGTGGCTGCTAAGCTCTCAGAAGCCAAAATATCCTCTGCATTACATGTTTAAGCAAATGCCAGTTGGCTGTTATATTCTGGAGTGCAAGCTAGACCAGTGGTTCTCAACTTATTACACATTGCGGGCCACATATGCGGCCCACAGTGTGTTACCTGGGCTGCAGGAATCGTGCGGTTGCCCCGGTCCCCCACCATGTGGCTGTCCCAGACCCCACGGGGCTTGCCAGCAGCCACAGACCCTCACCGCATGGCTGCTGCGGACCCTGGCCTGTGGACTGCCCTTTAGCACATAGCTGAGCTGGACTGCAGCTCTGTGCTAATTGGGCTGCAAACCGCTGAGCTAGACCAATGAGGGGTTGTGTTGCTGCCTGCCCTGGAACCTACGTGTCCCAAAGGCTCTGCTGCTGTGCTTCTCTTGTCTGGATATGCCCACCCAGCGGATAAGCCTGCACTGAGCGTCTGTGGGTTAAGCAGCTCTGATTCCAGCTGCCAGGTTGGCACCCCCCAGCCACACTCTGATTCACCTGGCAAGGTGACCCCAACACACACATCAGTCCCAAATGTCCCCCAAACCATCTGCCCTGAAGTGTCCAGCCCTCTCCTTAAACACTCAGTGGAATAATACCGTGTGTTCACCCCTGTAAGGAGACAAAAGCACATAGCTGCTTATTAGCTTAGCTGGGGGAAATACACCCTTCCCTTTAAATACAGGACGAAATTGGTTTATTGGAAAAATAAAACATATTTATTAACAAAAGGACATAGATTAGGGGATATCAAGTAGAAGGAATAAAGTTAGAAGGATTGTAAACCATCAAAAGTAAAAATACGCTTTCTAATGGCAAAGACCTAAATTAACAAGCTATAGTCTTTTGCCAACCTTCCATTCCCAGAGATTTCAGACCCCTTGGCTGAAAGACCCAGCTCTCTCACCTTGCAAGACCTCTGGCCCCTTGTGTCTGGCCAGTGATGGATGCCAAGATGGCTTCTTTTCCCTCCATATAGCTTCCCAAATTCAGTGTTTGTGTGCTGTTCTTCCCTTCCTGTGGCCTACCCAGCCCCCTGATGATTCGTATGTCAATGGTGCTTCCATTGATTTTGGTCACACCTTGCTTAATCTCATTGGAGACAGATAGATAGCTGCCTTCCCTCCGGTCTGGGTGGGAACCTATTTTTCCCTATGTTTGGTCACAGACTTTTAAAGCAAAATATCTGTATTTCCTCCTATTCTGCTAATATAGATACTTCACAATGATATTAATTACCAGTGTCATTAGCTTTCAGACAAGCCCTTTCCTGATACACTTTGATAGTACAGTAACATTGCCTATAATCAGATGATGTAATTGCTTATCAGTAGAGCTCCAGCCCCCCATCTTTACAGACTGGTAAACCTTTGCAATGTATGCTCTGAAAAGTAAAACACAGACCACGCTTCTTTTTCCTGCTGGGGTGTAGATGCTGTCTCCTCCCCCACTTCTTAGCTTGATAGAGTTGTTTACCTTTTACATACGTAAATGGACCTTCATTATCCTTGCCTGAGGACCAGGCTGATCAGAAAATTGTTTATTCCTTTGTCTAGGGCATGCTGGGTTTTTTTTATGCATTGCTTGCCAAACACATTTTAAGAATATAATTCTAGCCTATGTCCATAACTCTTTGTACACAGCCTGAACGTACATCATGCAAGAATATTAATGATCATTGAGTAATTAGTTTTCCAATGTCTTCTATACCACCTTTTAGATACAGATTATGACACCACTGTTAGGTGTAGTGAGTATGTCAGGCCGGACAAGAGCTGCTGAACCACCAATGTGTCCCAGTAATTAATACTGCCCCAAGGCATTCTGAAGAGCATTTGCACAGCTACCTGAGGGGATTAAAAGAGTTTAAATGATAATGGACGGTATTTGAATTTGGGCTGAACATCTTAGAGACCACAATGCAAAATTCTGTAGGGAGCAAGAGGTGTAATAGAAATGTTCTCTATTGGACATAAAGTGAGCAAGGTTGTCTTGACTGCTTACCCAAACATTATTCGACATTGGTGAGGCCTCATCTGGAATACTGTGTCCAGTTTTGGGCCCCACACTACAAGAAGGATGTGGAGAAATTGGAAAGAGTCCAGGGGAGGGCAACAAAAATGATTAGGGGTCTGGAGCACATGACTTATGAGGAGAGGCTGAGGGAACTGGGATTGTTTAGTCTCCAGAAGAGAAGAATGAGGGGGGATTTGATAGCAGCCTTCAACTACCTGAAGGGGGGTTCCAAAGAGGATGGAGCTCGGCTGTTCTCAGTGGTGGCAGATGACAGAACAAGGAGCAATGGTCTCAAGTTGCAGTGGGGGAGGTCCAGGTTGGATATCAGGAAAAACTATTTCACTAGGAGGGTGGTGAAACACTGGAATGCGTTACCTAGGGAGGTGGTGGAGTCTCCTTCCTTGGAGGTTTTTAAGGCCCGGCTTGACAAAGCCCTGGCTGGGATGATTTAGCTGGGAATTGGTCCTGCTTTGAGCAGGGGGTTGGACTAGATGACCTCTTGAGGTCCCTTCCAACTCTGATATTCTATGATTCTATGATTAATGAAGATACTGAACAAAACCAGCCCCAGGACCGACGCTTGATACCGGTTGCCAACTAGACATGGAGCCATTGATCACTACCTGTTGAGCCCGATGATCTAGCCAGTTTTCTAGCCACCTTATAGTCCATTCATCCAGCCCATACTTTTTTAACTTGCTGGCAAGAATACTGTGGGAGACCGTATCAAAAGCTTTGCTAAAGTCAAGGAATAACACATCCATACAGCAGCAGGAGTGGGTAAAAAATAGCTAAAGAAAGTGTCTTGTATTGTTTCACTGGCAAGTCAGACTGGTTTCCGGTTCCAACCATTGTGGACATTACAATGTAGGGAACTTGTAATCACTAACTACTGAAAAAAGGTGACCCCTTTCCCCAGCCCTCTAACCACAGCCATTGAAACAAGTGGTAGATTACCTACAGACACTTTAGTAGCTATCAAACCTTTAGGGCGTAACCCTAGCTACTCTCCCTTCCTTCCCTCACCTAGTATTACACAGTTACAAAACTTGGGTTTCCCCCCTTCTTCTGCAGCATCAAGTCCTGGGTTTTCAAACTGGTGAGGACTAGATATGCCAGTTGGTCTCCTCTGCTGTGGCCGCTCCGGTACTCTCCAGTCCTGCCTCAGGGGACAGAATTCCATTGGAAAGATTTGGCCTACTCAGAGTAGAGAGTAGAACCTAAGTGCGAAAGCTTCATTCAAGTCCTGGAGGCGACCAGAATTCAACTGGTTTCCTCCCTCCATTGGTGGAGAATTTCTCTGCTTTTCATTCTCTCATATCAGAAACGGAAATAGATATAAAAACAAAGTTTAAAAATGATTTTATTTCCTCTTATTACAAACACAGATGGACTCATTTATGAGAATGAAATAAAGTTATTTTTTTCTGCATACAGTGATCCCACATATCATTTAAAAGCAAAATCAGAGCTGTCTCATCCCCTATACCCCAAACAGGATTTTATTCTGAGGGTCTAAAAATAATGGCAAGAATAGCCTTGCTGCATCCATTTTACGAACTTTCCAGGATGTGCTGCACAGTCCATGCCCTGCTGGGTCACCTTTGCTGGCTTGAGTCAGGCCCTCTGAGTGCTGAGGTCTGTCTGGGGGGTCAACTGCAGGACTGGGTCTATGGATTTAGGACTGGATTTGAAGCTTTAGGAAGTGCATGGGAGCTCAGCGTGTGAAGAGCCTGCTGTACCAGGCTCATGATTTAATTACTGCCTTTCCAACATAGAAAGTCCCAAATCTGGTCACTGTTGGGGATAGTGCTAGGCTGTCATGGGATGAGTCTGCAAGAGGCAGTGCTAGAAAAGGGGGCAGCACTACTTTAGACAAGGCACAGGCATTTTCACTATTTTGTGGCCTGCTCCTTGGTCAGCAAGGGATACACAAACGGAGTCCCTGATGCTCCCAGCTGGCTCTAGTCCATGGGGACCAAGACTTCTGCAGCTTTCATTTGAATACATGCTTCCCACAGTTGTTGCAAAATCCTACAGAAATCTCATTTTGTTTAAGAGAGCATGAATAATCAAATTCTTCGGAGTGCAGAGATTTGGTCCAAGAGGACATGCTGGTGATCTGTAAGGCTGGGGAGATCAGATTGTGAGGGACAGAATCCATTTATTTTAGGCCAAAATTAAGATTTGGATTTGTTTAAAAGTGTTTTGCAAACTGTAATAGAAATATTTCAGTGAAATTAAAACAACACGTCAAGTAAAACAGTTCTTAGGGTGATTTAAATATTCCCCTGCAGTGACAGAAACACAGACATCAGAACTGCACTGGAAATGGGAGCCAGAAAGTGACACTGACATGAAAGTGAACAGCGGGATTCAAAACAGTGATGAGGGTTATATAAATAAGAACCTGAGTAGATTTGCTTTCACCATCTAAGGTGAGTGAAGGGAAAAACAGAGCATCAGGATGAAAAGGATGATTAAAAGAAGTTCACTTTAATAATCTGAGGTATCAGTAACCCAGGAAAGGTGTGTTCTTAAGCAAGATGATGCTATTTTTATCTTGGCTGTCCCTTCAAATAGAAACAAACTACTCAAGATCGAGGTGCCCAAATTAATGTGTTGAACTCGGCAATTTAACCTGCGCAATCAACCCTTAAGGACTCTAGATTGGCATGCAGTGTTCTTCCTGTCTGCTCTAACACCACCGCTTTTCACAATGAGATTTGCAGTCAAAGTGTGGAAGCCATTCAGATGAGCTTAAGAGAAAGTTTAATGGTTAAGATACTTAAATATCACCAGAGTTTAGTACAATCCTTAGAAACACACACATCTTTCATCACAGGTTTCATCACACTTGCCAAGGGCTGGATCCCTTCAATGATCTGTGGTATCAGAATGCTGGTAAAGGAAGGTTAATATAATTGCAAAGTAAATGCTTTTAACCAGATGTTCCTCATGGACTGTTACAGCATCCACCCTCAGCTGGTACGTCTGCAGACCCCATTGTAAGCACTGGTGCAAAATACATGAGTACAAGAACTGGAACAAGGTGTCTGCACCCCTTCCCCTCTCAGAAGGTAAACATTGGCAGCTACTGTCCTGAAAGTCAGCACCATTAGCCCTAAATATAGAGTGCCATCAGCTGGGAAGTTTGAATGTGCTCTCCCAAGCACCCACAAAAAGCCACAGCAAACTTGCAACATCTCACACTGTAAAAGTAATCCCTGCCTCACCCCCTGCTCTGTCTCCTGTCATATCCCATTAGTTAGTGTGCCTGTAGGCTACCACCTTGGTTCTCCTGCCAGAGTTCACACAGCCAGTGGGTACAAGGTCTAACGGCTAGTGTAAACCACATCTTACAGTCACCAACATTCCAGGTACTCTTATTTGTAAAACAATGGACTCCCACTGCCTGCAGGAATTACTTTGGAGCACTGGAAAAATGGTCACTGTGTAGCAGAAGAGAGTGGTTCCTTGCTATGGAGGTATTCACCTCCGCTGGTAGTTCTGTTTTTTGTAGCTGGTGCCCAATGCCTCACCCATTTTAGAGGGGCATTTCTCTGCCCTGCTGCCCAGTTCTCATTCAGCTGTCTGTAACTTGCAATGCAGCTTGGGCTACTCAAAGGCATTGGCCCCCAGCTCTAAGGAGCCCATGCTCCATTACAAACTAGGGCACACAAGTGAAAGGGACCCCATGAGATTGGAGAACCACTAGCATAAAATGAACATCCCATAACAGGAAGTACAAGAGATAGCTCAGCTGACTGATTTCTTCTTGCTAGATTTGCCTAACTTGGATCAGGGCCAAGCTGCTCAGACATGGCATTTAAAAAATAAAAATCCCATATTGCCTAAAATACATCGTAGTGACTCTAAACACACACAGGAGCTGGCAGGGACACTGCCTCCATAGCACAGTTGCCAACTTTCACATGGTAAATAAGCACCCCAACTTTCACAATAAGCCAAAAATCAAGTTAATCCCATTTCAAAACAAGGCCAAAACAAGCCAAAACCCTAAGAACCCCTATACCCTATGTGACTAGATCCCCTGGCGTGCAGTCTGGGCCTGTGGTGGGCCTGCTGTGCACCCCTGACTCTCTCCCCCCTTGCCCCTGCTTGCCAGGAGCCGATCAAAAAAAAAAAAAAAAGCAACCAGCTATAACAAGCAACAAGCTACAAACCAAAAACTAGCCAATAAGCAACTCACAAGCCAATTAAGTCAAAAACAAGCCCAATTTCTGCATTTTTTTCATGGGTTTGGCATGTCTGCTCCATAGTGATTGGGCCTGGGAGCCCCATACAGTTCTGTTCTAGACAAGCCCCATGTTGTAGCAGCAGCCAGGTGACAGACAGGACCTTTTTATGAGGAGCTAGGGCCACTTGTGTCTGATCTCATGATTCATACCATGACAGATGATGTGGCAGTCACTCTCTGGCAAGTCAAAGGTGCACCACAAGGTGCAGGTGAGGCAGTGTGCTGCTCTTTAAAAAGACACTGTGAACCAACATGCTGTGCTCATACAGGGCACAAAGGAAGGTTCATTGTTATAACATTTTGTGTATTTTTCCCCAAATCTCTCTTTTAAGGAAGCGTCTGGTGTTTGTTTCCACAGATATTAAATTGCACATAGCTTGGCTTTCTCCGGGGACCAAATGATCCAAGGATAATGCTGGCTTCTGCGCTAGGAAGGAGACTCAGCATGCTAAGGGGACAAAGCTTTTCTCAATCATGAGAGTGTTTTAAAAATGCTATTCATTTCCCACAAGGAGCTAGCATGGAATCAAATGGCAGGAATTCCCTTCTACTGGTGAGAAGAGTGCGTGCGCCTGGAGAGCAAGGAGCTGCCCAGTGTGACCAGAAATGGAGGGTGCTGCGTGGAATGGGATTCCAGGGCAATACATTCAGACTGAGCAGCCAGAGGAAGTTTGTAGTGGTGACAACTATTACACTGGAATAATCCCCACCACGTCCTGTGCGCTGCAGGAAGTTAGACTGGGGGAATCTTAAAATCTAGCCCAAATCCAGTCCCTCGTCTTCCTCCATGAGGGCAGCAGCTCTGCAAGCAGTAGAGCTGGTTTGGCTCTGTGGGGGAGGATTCCAGGGGTGTGCAGCGTGTGCCTGCTCTGGACAGTGCAGAGCTCAGCTTTGCAGTGGTTCCTGCATGGAGCCATTCTTCTTCTTGCCTGCAGGGGGAACCATAGAGGCCAGGCCAGCTGTTCCTTTCTCCCATTCTGGTACCTGGCACTAAGTACAGAGCAGAGTGTCAGCAGAATGGTTCACTGCGCACAGTTCCAGACAAAAGCTGCAGCCCTACCTCTGCACAGGTACAGGACATGTCAGTTCTAGGGCACCCTATGTTTTGCTGCCCCCTCCACAGTTAAACTTGCCTATTCTTCTGCCCTGTTTGCTAATATGCTTGAGTGTAAATAAATAAATACTGCAACTCTGGACGTCTACCAGAGCATCCCTCCACAAGATCCCTAGCTTTCCATAAACAGCAGCTAATCAAACCTCAGAACCCCCTCCTCTGTGAGGCAGGGCAGCGGTTAGCCCCAATTTATAAATGGGGACACTGAAATACAGGTCAAGGAAGTTATTCCAGATCATACAGCAGGTAAGGCCCTGTCCTCCTGGCCCCAGCCCTGCTTGCTGACCACCAAGCCATACTGCCACTCCCAGACATCACAACACGTCTGCCCAGCTTCCTTCTCCTGCCTGCCCGGTCCCTGCAGGATGTCCGTTCACTCGCTGTCATTACCAGGATGATGTCAAACACTGCCCAGGGCCATCATGGGATGTATCAGACAGGGGAAGAGGCTGGGCAGGATGCACCAGCAAGGCTGGGAAGGCAACGGGCAGGGCAGCGTCACAGGGTTCTGGTAAAACGTTCCACTTGAGGAGGAGTATCAGTGTTGGAATTACGCCCGGGCTGAGCCCTCTGCAGTTCTAGGAGTCCTGGAAAGGTCAGACTAACTGCAAGTGATAGGGCCTAGTGCTGGAGCTGGGTATCCCCAGCTGTTTACCTAGTAATAGTGATAGTGGTGAAAGCTGCATTTGTGTCACCAAACATTTCTGCCTCCTTGCTGAGGCTCACGGACTGCAGCTGTGAGGCTTCTGGGAGCTACTGCAGTGATTCCACGATTGCTCTCATGCGGTGGGCTGTCTCGGGGACAGTGGGAGCAGCGCTATAGAAGGGGTTGGTCTGATTCCCTTGCTGTTGTCGAAGGTACCAGGGTATGGAGGAGCTTTTGATATGCAGAATCCTGGTGTCCATCACTTCACAGTCTATCTGCATCATCACCTCGTAGTCCTGCCCATTTATCACATTCTCTGAAAAAGGAAAGGGCAGCATTAGCACCTCAGCAGCATCTCCTTTCTGTTATGTTGGCCTGAAGTTTGGGAAAACCCTTTGAAACCAGGATATAAAGATACTTTCTAAGGCCTTTGGACCCAAAGAGTTTTCATAAACCATGTGCATGCAGCCACCTCTGGGGCATGTAAGGCCCAGGGAGTCTTAAATCCAGGCCTGAAGAACAGACACCTCCATGCTACCCTCCAGCAGCAGCTAGAACCAGCTCGTGCTCCACTACCTACAACCTGCTGTGGACATAGACTATGGGAGATGGAAAATTTGGGCATTCCTGTGTGGCCTTTTGGGTTGGCCCATTGTAGAGAGAGGGGCCTGGGTCCAGGGTCCATCTCTAAGGTTTGGGCAGTGGCTATAGCTGGATATGTGCTACACATGCTCATTTGCCTTTGGGGACAATAGCACTACTTGAAAAATGTTTTAGCATAAAACTCAGGGACAGGACAAGTCACCATTTCAGCTGGGAATACAATCCTCTGCCCTGCACCAACCCTCACAGTCAATCACCCTGCCAGGCCCTGAACCCATGGCACTTCCATTGCCTAGAGAGCCTGTATGTTCGCAGAGAGGGGCTAGGCTCTGAGCTGGCTGGGGAATGCAATCAGTGGGGTGCTTACTGTCCAGGGTTTAAAGATGTGTGTGTGTGGAGGAGAAGGACATCTGAGTCATTAAAAATAAAGCCAGTGTCTCTGGGGATCTCTTAGGTTTTTGCCTTTGGAGCTAGGACTCTAAAGTAGTCAGCTGAGTTTGCTTTCTGTGCCTCAAGATGGAAGATTGTGCAATGGAAAATGTATGGATTAGAGGCATGAAATACATGTTACCAATTTTACTGCTTTCCTGAATTAACTTTGATTCTAGCTGATGGCTCACAATCAGGGCTGCATCCCGTGTGACGCATGCCACCTGCAGCAGTCATTATATCAAATATGTCTGGTGCAGTAATGAAAAAACAGGAGACAACCTAGTCTAAGGGGCTGACCAGTGTGAAGAAAATGGAAATGCTTGATTTCCCTTGCACTCTGGGTGTGCTGCCCTGTGAGCAGAGCCAGGGGCTAACTGTGACTGCCAGGCTGCTGGGAACTCAGGGTGCTGTTTCGAACACTGGATAATTGGCTAATACTCCTGTGAATGGACTCTTCACTTGGGGGGCTGCAGGAGCTGGCTGGGGGGTGTGGGAGGTGAAAGGTCTGCAAGACCTGAAGCAGGAGTGTCCCCCGTTGGGACTTCTCTCCTGCTCATTTGGCAGCTTTAACCTCTTGCCTTCTTCACCCCCACGCCCACCGCCAGCTTGGAATGTCCTTGGCAGTACTGCCGGTCTGTCCCTCTCTTTCCTGCACTCCTGAAACTCATGGGTAGGGGAGCTCCAGCACCAGCAGGGGTGTGGTTGTGGTCTATTCAGTCGCCACTCTTCCTGTACACCTCAACCAGGAGCATGCTGATAACGGGACTGACTGAGGGAGAGGGCTGGATGGCACTCCCATAGCCATGCAAATCTCCAGGGTACCTTTAGAGAGAACCTGACAGCTGTGGCAGTAGTGCATGAGGTGACAGATGGCTTCAGGCTCATAGGAAGAAAAGTGCGTCAGGGTTGTTCCATTGTCTCATATACCAACTGATAGAGAAACTCACCCTCTGCCCTCGGCCTGCACTCCTGATATGGCGCGTCCCTCCACCTCTACCCTCACTCCCTTTACTGGAGCTTGACTTAGCCCTTGGGCCAGCAAACACATCAGCAGCTCCCGCTGGGGAAACTGGGCACTCTGTGGAACTAGCAGCAGGAAGCAGCTGGGAGACAGCTGACCAAGGTAATGCTGGCAGTGGTCTGGAAGAAATTGGCTTTGGGGAGGGAGTCACACAAGGAATGGAAGGCAATCTGCCTGGGCACAGACTGCGTATGGGGTTAGAAGGAGCCTAGGGAGGTGGGAGGAGCCTCTCCCTGTAGTGGGGACAGAGCAGAGGGAATAGCATGGTTCCCTTTGATGTGGAGAACTCCTCATCCTTTGTGCTCTTGTGGTTAAGGCTAGGGAGGACCCAGACTGATCAAGAAAATGGAGCCTCCAGCCATGCTGGGCAGGGAAACTACTTGCATTGTAAGCTCTTGGGGCAGGGAACATCTCTTTGGTCTGACTGTGCAGAGCCCAGCACAGTGGGGCCTGATCTAGGATTAGGGCCCCAGGCACTACTGCAATACAGATGCTAATAACAAAAGGAAGCAAACTGTATGAACAAGGGGATTACACCCGTATGTGTTTGCCGGGGGGGAGGGAGGGAGGAAGAGGCTTTCAGTGTCTGGAATCATAGAACCATGGGGTTAGAAGGGACTGCAAGGGTCATCTAATCTAAACTCCTGCCAAGATGCACATAGAAGTCAGGATTCCTGGGTTCTATCTAAGCTATCAAAGACCTGCTGTGTGGGTGTCTCTAAGGGTGAGTTTTTCCACATGTAAATGGAGGACTGAATGAGCTTTTGCGAACAGGGGCTGCTAACAGGGAGTTTCGCAAGGGAGTTAGGAAGGGGAGCAGGAAGGGAGCGCGGGTCCCTTGCCGGTTCTATCTTATACCCTTTATTCCCCTTAAAACCTATAGCCCAAACTACATTCAAAACTTCTTGCTTTAAACAGCCCCTTCATTAACTAGGAGACAATGCAGGCAGAAGCCCAGCTGCAGAGTGGGGGCTATCCAGTTTATTGCACTGAGTGTAGCATGTATGATTATCTGCCCCGTGGGTGAGTGGCGTATGTGTGCATTCGGTGCAAGGAGCTCCTGGCCCTCAGAGACCACGTACAGACTCTGGAGGCAAGGGTGGCAGAACTGGAAGAGCTAAGGGAGGCAGAGCGGTATGTTGATGAGGCTTTCCGGGACACTGTAGAATTGTCCCACCTCCGGTCAGACAGCCCCTGCGCTGTTGAGGAGGATGAAAGGCCCAGGGAAGCAGAGCAGTCAACGGGAGCAGAGGGAAACCTTCCCTTAGTTGGGACCCTCCTTCCAGACAGTGCTGGGGTTGCCTCTCGCACTGAGGTTACCTCTCCAGGGGAGGGAACTCCAGTTGCTAGGAAAAGGCAGGTATTAGTATTGGGAGATTCGATCATTAGAAACTTAGATAGATGGGTTTGTGATGACCGGGAGAACCGTATGGTGACTTGCCTGCCTGGTGCAAAGGTTGCGGATCTCTCGAGGCATCTAGACAGACTTATGTGTAGTGCTGGGGAGGAGTGATACATAGGTACCAATGACATAGGGAAGGGTAGGAGAGATGTCCTGGAGGCCAAATTTAGGCTGCTAGGGAAGAGACTGAAATCCAGGACCTCTATGGTGGCATTCTCAGAAACGCTCCCAGTTCCACGCACAGGGCCAGGTAGGCAGGCAGAGCTTCAGAGTCTCAATGCATGGATGAGACGATGGTGTAGAGAGGAGGGGTTTACATTCATTAGGAACTGGGGAAACTTCTGGAATGGGGGGAGCCTATACAGGAAGGATGGGCTCCACCTAAACCAAAGTGGAACCAGACTGCTGGCACTAAACATTAAAAAGGTTGTAGAGCCGTTTTTAAACTAGGAGATGGGGGAAAGCCGACTGCTGCAGAGGAGCATGTGGATCGGACAGAGACTTCTCTTAGGGGAGAGTCTAATGATAGAGAATCTCCAGGTTATAGTCAGGAGCAGAGGATGGAAGAGGATAAAGTAGGGGCCAGATCAGATGATAAACATTCACATAAAAAAGAATCTGACACATCAGAAAAGGGCAGACAAATAAACAGTGACAAGTTTTTAAAGTGCTTGTACACAAATGCTAGAAGTCTAAATAATAAGATGGGTGAACTAGAGTGTCTTGTGATAAAGGAGGATATTGATATAATAGGCATCACAGAAATCTGGTGGACTGAGAGCAATCAATGGGACACAATCATTCCGGGGTACAAAATATAACGGAAGGACAGAACAGGTCGTGCGGGGGGGTGAGGGGGGAAGGGGCGGGGGGGAGAGAGTGGCACTATATGTGAAAGAAAATGTACAATCAAATGAAGTAAAAATCTTAAGCAAATCCGCATGTTCCATAGAATCTCTATGGATAGAAATTTCATGCTCTAATAAGAATATAACATTAGGGATCTATTATCGACCACCTGACCAGGACGGTGATAGTGATGATGAAATGCTAAGGGAAATTAGAGAGGCTATCAAAATTAAGAACTCAATAATAGTGGGGGATTTCAATTATCCCCATATAGACTGGGAACATTTCACTTCAGGACGAAATGCAGAGATAAAATTTCTCGATACTTTAAACGACTGCTTCATGGAGCAGCTGGTATGGGAATCCACAAGGGGAGAGGCAACTCTAGATTTAGTCCTGAGTGGAGCGCAGGAGCTGGTCCAAGAGGTAACTATAGCAGGACCGCTTGGAAATAGTGACCATAATACAATAGTATTCAACATCCCTGTGGTGGGAAGAACATCTCAACAGCCCAACACTGTGGCATTTAATTTCAAAAGGGGGAACTATGCAAAAATGAGGGGGTTAGTTAAACAGAAGTTAAAAGGTACAGTGACTAAAGTGAAATCCCTGCAAGCTGCATGGGCGCTTTTAAAGACACCATAATAGAGGCCCAACTTCAATGTATACCCCAAATTAAGAAACACAGTAAAAGAACTAAAAAAGAGCCACCGTGGCTTAACAACCATGTAAAAGAAGCAGTGAGAGATAAAAAGACTTCCTTTAAAAAGTGGAAGTCAAATCCTAGTGAGGCAAATAGAAAGGAGCATAAACGCTGCCAAATTAAGTGCAAGAATGTAATAAGAAAAGCCAAAGAGGAGTTTGAAGAACGGCTAGCCAAAAACTCCAAAGGTAATAACAAAATGTTTTTTAAGTATATCAGAAGCAGGAAGCCTGCTAAACCACCAGTGGGGCCGCTTGATGATCAAGATACAAAAGGAGCGCCTAAAGACGATAAATTCATTGCGGAGAAACTAAATGGATTCTTTGCTTCAGTCTTCACAGCTGAGGATGTTAGGGACATTCCCAAACCTGAGCTGGCTTTTGTAGGTGACAAATCTGAGGAACTGTCACGGATTGAAGTGTCACGAGAGGAGGTTTTGGAATTAATTGATAAACTTAACATTAACAAATCACCTGGACCAGATGGCATTCACCCAAGAGTTCTGAAAGAACTCAAATGTGAAGTTGCGGAACTGTTAACTAAGGTTTGTAACCTGTCCTTTAAATCGGCTTCTGTACCCAATGACTGGAAGTTAGCTAATGTAACGTCAATATTTAAAAAGAGGCTCTAGAGGTGATCCTGGCAATTACAGACCGGTAAGTCTAACGTCTGTACCGGGCAAATTAGTCGAAACAATAGTTAAGAATAAAATTGTCCGACACATAGAAAAACATAAACTGTTGAGCAACAGTCAACATGGTTTCTGTAAAGGGAAATCGCGTCTTACTAATCTATTAGAATTCTTTGAAGGGGTCAACAAACATGTGGACAAGGGGGATCCAGTGGACATAATGTACTTAGATTTCCAGAAAGCCTTTGACAAGGTCCCTCACCAAAGGCTCTTATGTAAATTAAACTGCTATGGGATAAAAGGGAAGGCCCTTTCATGGATTGAGAACTGGTTAAAAGACAGGGAACAAAGGGTAGGAATTAATGGTAAATTCTCAGAATGGAGAGGGGTAACTAGTGGTGTTCCCCAAGGGTCAGTCCTTGGACCAATCCTATTCAACTTATTCATAAATGATCTGGAGAAAGGGGTAAACAGTGAGGTGGCAAAGTTTGCAGATGATACTAAAGTGCTAAAGATAGTTAACTGCAAAGCAGACTGTGAAGAACTTCAAAAAGATCTCACAAAACTAAGTGATTGGGCAACAAAATGGCAAATGAAATTTAATGTGGATAAGTGTAAAGTAATGCACATTGGAAAAAATAACCCCAACTATACATACAATATGATGGGGGCTAATTTAGCTACAACAAGTCAGGAAAAAGATCTTGGAGTCATTGTGGATAGTTCTCTGAAAATGTCCACGCAGTGTGCAGAGGCAGTCAAAAAAGCAAACAGGATGTTAGGAATCATTAAAAAGGGGATAGAGAATAAGACTGACAATATATTATTGCCCTTATATAAATCGATGGTATGCCCTCATCTCGAATACTGAGTACAGATGTGGTCTCCTCATCTCAAAAAAGATATACTGGCACTAGAAAAGGTTCAGAAAAGGGCAACTAAAATGATTAAGGGTTTGGAACGGGTCCCATATGAGGAGAGATTAAAGAGGCTAGGACTCTTCAGCTTGGAAAAGAGGAGACTAAGGGGGATATGATAGAGGTATATAAAATTATGAGTGATGTGGAGAAAGTGGATAAGGAAAAGTTATTTTCTTATTCCCATAATACAAGAACTAGGGGTCATCAAATGAAATTAATAGGCAGCAGGTTTAAAACAAATAAAAGGAAGTTCTTCTTCACGCAGCGCACAGTCAACTTGTGGAACTCCTTACCTGAGGAGGTTGTGAAGGCTAGGACTATAACAGAGTTTAAAAGAGAACTGGATAAATTCATGATGGTTAAGTCCATTAATGGCTATTAGCCAGGACAGGTAAGGAATGGTGTCCCTAGCCTCTGTCTGTCAGAGGGTGGAGATGGATGGCAGGAGAGAGATCACTTGATCATTGCCTGTTAGGTTCACTCCCTCTGGGGCACCTGGCATTGGCCACTGTCGGTAGAAAGGATACTGGGCTAGATGGACCTTTGGTCTGACCCGGTACGGCCTTTCTTATGTTCTTATGTTTTGAAGCTTAATTCATATTTGTTAAGTGCGTGGCAGTCCTTGTATGAAAATGCAAATATTATTGCTATTAACAGAAGAAAGACATCATGGTTTGTGTGCCTTGGAAAAATGTCTGTCTGTCCTTGGAATTCCCTAGTCATTTAACATCACACACACAATATTTACCCAAACATTACCCATCGATTTTTTGCTTATCAGGCTCGGAGCTAAATCCGCACTTCAAGGAGACAACGAGTGAGTACAGGTATGGCTGGCACGCTAGTGACAGCAATAGTTCAGGGTGCTTATGCATTTCCATTTTAGACCTTCAGGTTCTATTGTCAATAGCATTCTGATTCTTTCACTTTTAAGGATAAAATTCTCAAGGCCTACTCTGTCATGGTGAATCACCGTGGAAAGTCTGAGCAAGATGATTCAGCCACTCCTGAGAATGTGGATAATGGATACAATAATGCTTCCCACAATCTTTTTTTCACCAGCTCTAACACCAAACTGTCTGGGAAGAGACAGCTGATGTTTTGCAGAGAAAGAGCCACTAAGGTGAAGCTTTCAGAGTTTGAGGGAATTCTATTTTGATTTGGGTGAGTTAGGCCAGGTCTACAGTACCATTTACTTCAGCATAATTTATGTCGTTCAGGCGTGTGAAAAAGCCACCCCCCTGAGCAACCTAAATGACAGTAACCTAAGCACTGGTATGAACAGTGCTGTGTCGGTGGGAGAGCTTCTTTGCCAACATAGCTACTGTTTCAAATGGCAGTGGATTTATTATGCTGATGGGAGAGCTCTCTCTCACTGGCATAGGGTGTCTTCACCAGATGCGCTACAGCCACTGTAGCACTTTTAGTGTAGACTAACCCTTAGAGTCTGAAAGGAAGGTTTAAAATCACACTCAAACAGGCTGGTACAAATGCTGGAAGCCACTGCTAAGGCTAATGCCAGTACAGCTGAACCAACAATACTGCGGGTGGGAATTATTTGATTAAATGGCCTACTGCAGATTGTAGCCATGATCATGGCCTACACTTGCAGCTGAAAAAGTTCAAAGCTGGCTTAGCTCCCCCACTCCTGATGCCATGTACATTCATAGATTTCAAGGCCAGAAGGGACCATTATGATCTTCCAGTCTGAGCTCCTGCATAACACAGGCCAGAGAGCCTCACGCAGTGACTTCTGCATCCAGCTCTGCTTGAGTCAGAGCAGATCTTTCAGAAGGAGACCCCCCAGTCTTGATCTACAGATGCCAAGTGATGGAGAATCCATTGGGGTCTCTGCACTGTGCATTGCTAATCCTTGGCGCCATCCAGTCTCCCTTCTCTGTAGTAGCCTAACGTGCTTAACCCAATCCTTCTTCTCCAAGTCCCAGTCAGCTCAGCCATGTACCACTGAGCCCTGTGCCCAGAAACCCTCTATTGCCTCATGCAGTGAGGTGGACAGCCTGGCAGGCTGGCCAAGAATCGGCTGGGATTGAAAGCCCCAGGTCTCAATATTGTTCCCATTCCTGTTAATCTGCTGGAATGTTTGCACTTTCCAGTCTGCATTAAACTTAGCTGCTTTTCACTGACATAATGTTTAGAAACACAGAGGGGCTAAGTTGCTTCTAATGTTTACTGCCTTGAGTTATCTGTGACTGATAGTTTTGCAGGGTTATGTAAGTGAAACAGGTCTGTGTAAAGGAATTTGTATTTATAAATAGATTTACTGCTCCTTTTTACACTTCATAACATACAGCCCTGTGTGCTATGCCACCTCAGGACAAAACTCTAGAACCTGTTGTGTTTTTAAAAAAATCTGTACTTTGTTTTTATGCTGAAAACCCATACTTTGTTTTTTATGCCACTTTAGCTTGCATCTAATTAGTTGTTAGCATTGCTTAACCAAAGGGCTTTTGACAACCATTATTCAGAACAATTCAGGACATACACCTCTACCCCGATATAACACGACCTGATATAACACGAATTCTGATATAACGTGGTAAAGCAGTGCTCTGGGGGGGAGAGGCTGCGCACTCCGGCAGATCAAAGCAAGTTCGATATAACGCGGTTTCACCTATAACGCGGTAAGATTTTTTGGCTCCCAAGAACAGCATTATATCAAGGTAGAGGTGTATAATTTGGAAGCAACAGAGGGGGAGAAAGACCTGGGTGTATTGGTTGATCACAGGATGACTATGAGCCACCAATGTGATGCAGCTGTGAAAAAGGTTAATGTAATCCTTGGATGCATCAGGCGAGGTATTTCCAGTAGAGACAAGAAAATGTTATTACCATTGTACAAGGCACTGGTGAAAACTCATCTGGAATACTGTGTGCAGTTCTGGTCTCCCATGTTTAAGAAAGATGAATTCAAACTGGAATGGGTACAGGGAAGAACTACTTGCATGATCAGAGGAATGGAAAATTGTTTAGCCTAAGCTAACGAAGGCTGAAGGCAGATATGATTGCTCTCTATAACTACATCAGAGAGATTAAAAACCCTCTGGGAGGGAGAGGAGTTATTTAAGTTAAGCGCCAATCTTGGCACAAGAACAAATGGATATAAACGGGCCTTCAACAAGTTTAGGCTTGAAATTAACAAAGGCATAGCATGCAAGTCATGGGAGGTGATACTACTCGACACTGGTTAGGCCTCAGCTGGAGTACTGTGTCCAATTTTGGTCAACGCTGTATAGAACGGATGTAGAGAAACTGGAAAGGATCCAGAAGTGAGCGACAAAGATGATTAAAGGGATGGAATGCAAGTCATATGAGCAAAGGCTGAAGGAACTGGCTATGTTTAGTTTGGAAAAGAGGAGATTAAGGGGGGACACAACAGCAGCCTTCAAATACTTGAAAGGCAGCCATAAAAAAGAGAGAGAAAAGTTGTTTTCTCTTGACACAGAGGGCAGGACAAGAGTCAATGGGTTCAAACTACAGCAAAGCAGATTTAGATTAAATCTCAGGAAAAAAGTCCTAACTGTAAGAGCAGCAGGACAATGGAACAGATTGCCTAGGGAAGTCATGGAAGCTCCTTCACTGGAGGTTTTCAAAGAGAGGCTGGATAGGCATTTGTCTTGGATGGTTTAGCCACAACAAATCCTACATCTTGGCAAGGGGTTAGACTGTTGTGACTGACCCTTGTGGTTCCTTCTAACCCTATGATTCTATGATTCTAACATCTATTCATGTTTCTCCTGAAGCCTGTAGAGTTGAACTCTGAAGTTGCAGGAGGGTTGGTGTGGCCCTGTGGAGGCAAAACAGCAAGGACAATGGGAAACAACCCCTTTTTCTCCTTCATGACACTGTCTCCACAGAGCAGTACTGACAGACCAGGAATTTCTGAAGGCACGACCAAACTCCATGTAGCAAGCTTGCAGATCTCTAAAGTCTTTCTGCATACAAACTTAACCATATAGATTAAGCTAAATGGAAATAAACCATGCGTAAACCAAGATAAGCACATCTACAAACAAAGTGGCACCACAGCTACTAAATTATTTAAAAAACACACCATAGTTAAACTAATGCAAGTGTGTGCAGACAAGGCCTCATAAGGCCACACCATGACAAGTTACCGTGAAAGCTGCCATTCCTCTGGTTAAATGGGCTGAGTCACTCAGATAGAGAGCACTAGGCAATTGGTAAGAGGACAGAATAGGACTCAGGAATGCTGGTCGTATGCTTGGCGAGGAGAGCCTTCTTCGATGACTTTGGCCTCCTTGTAGACAGACTCACTAAAGACCTGTCTGTAGAAATTGTATCTGGGAGGAAGGGAACTCAGGAGAACACACCTACTGCTCACAGAACTCCTGCGTCGGGCCATAACAACAACAACATGAGAGAAGCCAGGAGAAGGAACATCAGTTGCCGCTACAATCCAGCAGCAGCATTCAGGATCCAGAAGCTGTACCAGTTAAACTGTCCTGAGGCTATGAGTGAGATCCTCAATGGGCCCTCATCTTACTGAGCAATCTCATCAGAGAGACTATTCTCGAACTTCAAGGGTGTGTTCGACTGCATAGCTCAGAACGACATGCAGCTTCCAGGGTGCCTTCATACACTACCCTGGATGACTGTGCAGGGGACCTGGAACAAGACTTTACATCATGAGAAGTAATAACCAGACTTACTAAGACCAAAAACACAGCCCCAGGAAAAGATGGCATTCTCTATAACTTCCTGAAAAAATGAGATCCTGGCTGCCTGGTATTAACTGCCATCTTCAACAAATGCAAACAATTCTGCCATACCCCCAGCTCCTGGAAGAAATCTATGATGGTGCTCGTCTACAAGAAAGGCGAGCGAAATGACCCCAGCAAATGGAGACCCATCTCTCTCTGTTCCACTATCTACAAACTGTATGCTCATTCAGACCCTGTTTACAATCAGAAACAAGCTCCGCACAACCAGGACACACCAACTCAAAGCGGCACCAGCCCCTGCCAGAACAACGGATGCAAAACCTGCAGACATATCTCCAAATACCCCCAAGCACAAACCTTTCAAGATCCATAGTTCCTACACATGCTTGTCACAATATGTGGTGTATTTCATCCCGTGCAACAAATGCCCCAATAACAACTATGTTGGTGAACTATGTGAACAAGTATGTGGGTGAACCAACTCACAAACAGGGAAGAATTAGTAGGGGAAGCAAAAGTGGATGGGAACCTGGGAGGCAGTGACCATGAGCTGATCGAGGTCAGGATCCTGACACAAGGAAGAAAGCAGAGCAGCAGAATACGGACCCTGGACTTCAGAAAAGCAGACATTGACTCCCTCAGGGAACGGATGGGCAGGATCCCCTGGGAGAATAACATGAGGGGGAAAGGAACCCAGGAGAGCTGGCTGTATTTTAAAGAATCCTTATTGAGGTTGCAGGAACAAACCATCCCGATGTGTACAAAGAATAGTAAATATGGCAGGCGACCAGCGTGGCTTAACAGTGAAATCCTTGCTGATCTTAAACACAAAAAAGAAGCTTACAAGAAATGGAAGATTGGACAAATGACCAGGGAGGAGTTAAAAATATTGCTCAGGCATGCAGCAGTGAAATCAGGAAGGCCAAATCACACTTGGAGTTGCAGCTAGCAAGAGATGTTAAGAGTAACAAGAAGGGTTTCTTCAGGTATGTTAGCAACAAGAAGAAAGTCAAGGAAAGTGTGGGCCCCTTACTGAATGGGGGAGACAACCTAGTGACAGAGGATGTGGAAAAAGCTAATGTACTCAATGCTTTTTTTGCCTCTGTCTTCACAAACAAGGTCAGCTCCCAGACTGCTGCACTGGGCAGCACAGTATGGGGAGAAGGTGACCAGCCCTCTGTGGAGAAAGAGGTGGTTCGGGACTATTTAGAAAAGCTGGATGAGCACAAATCCATGGGGCCGGATGCGCTGCATCTGAGGGTGCTAAAGGAGTTGGCGGATGTGATTGTAGAGCCATTGGTCATTATCTTTGAAAACTCATGGCGATCGGGGGAGGTCCCGGATGACTGGAAAAAGACTAATGTAGTGCCCATCTCTGAAAAAGGGAAGAAGGAGGATCTGGGGAACTACAGGCCAGTCAGCCTCACCTCAGTCCCTGGAAAAATCATGGAGCAGGTCCTTAAGAAATCAATTCTGAAGCACTTAGAGGAGTGGAAAGTGATCAGGAACAGTCAGCATGGATTCACCAAGGGCAAGTCATGCCTAACTAACCTAATTGCCTTCTATGACGAGATAACTGGTTCTGTGGATGAGGGGAAAGCAGTGGACGTGTTATTCCTTGACTTTAGCAAAGCTTTTGATACCGTGTCCCACAGTATTCTTGCCAGCAAGTTAAAGAAGTATGGGCTGGATGAATGGACTATAAGGTGGATGGACTATACCTGAAGAAAGCTGGCTAGATCATCGGGCTCAATGGACAGTGATCAATGGCTCCATGTCTAATTGGCAGCCAGTATCAAGCGGCGTGCCCCAAGGGTCAGTCCTGGGACCGGTTTTGTTCAATATGTTCATTAATGATCTGGAGGATGGCGCTGACTGCATACTCAGAAAGTTTGCAGCTGACACTAAACTGGGAGGAGTGGTAGATACGCTGGAGGGTAGGTATAGGATACAGAGGGACCTAGACAAATTAGAGGATTGGGCCAAAAGAAATCTGATGAGGTTCAGCAAGGATAAGTGCAGAATCCTGCACTTAGGATGGAAGAATCCCATGCACTGCTACAGACTAGGGACCGAATGGCTAGGCAGCAGTTCTGCAGAAAAGGACCTAGGGGTTACAGTGGACGAGACGCTGGATATGAGTCAACAGTGTGCCCTTGCTGCCACACTGATTGTCAGCAGATCGAGGGACATGATCATTCCCCTCTATTCGGCATTGGTGAGGCCTCATATGGAGTACTGTGTCCAGTTTTGGGCCCCACACTACAAGAAGGATGTGGAAAAATTGAAAAGAGTCCAGCGGAGGGCAACAAAAATGACTTATGAGGAGAGGCTGAGGGAACTGGGATTGTTTAGTCTGCAGAAGATAAGAATCAGGGGGGATTTGATAGCTGCTTTCTACTACCTGAAAGGGGGTTCCAAAGAGGATGGATCTAGACTGTTCTCAGTGGTAGCAGATGACAGAACAAGGAGTAATGGTCTCAAGTTGTAGTGGGGGGAGGTTTAAGATAGATATTAGGAAAAACTTTTTCACTAGGAGGGTGGTGAAGCACTGGAATGAGTTACCTAGGGAGGTGGTGGAATCTCCTTCCTTAGAGGTTTTTAAAGTCAGGCTTGACAAAGCCCTGGCTGGGATGATTTAGTTGGGGATTGGTCCTGCTTTGAGCAAGGGGTTGGACTAGATGACCTTCTTCCAACCCTGATATTCTATGATTCTATGAAACCATACAATCTCGAATGAACTCACACAGAATAGTGTAGACACTCTATTACCCATGGGCGAACGCCTTTCACAGAACAATCACTCCATATTTGACCTCAGTCCTTATCCTCAAATGAAAAAGGCACTGGTTTTATGGCTCATTACAACAATTTGTAACCTATTGACTCTCCTTTGACCTATGACTGCAGTGGGGTTAATTGCTAACTTTTCTCTAAGTGGTGTTCGGCAATATGCGTTAACCCCTTATGCTTGACAAGCTGTCCCATATTGTATTTAGCTGTGATGCTCTGGTTACCTTTTCCAGTCTGAAGAAAAGCTCTTTGTAGCTCAAAAGCTTGTCTCTTCTACCAACAGAAATTGGTCCAATAAAAGATATTACCTTCCCCACCTTGTCTCTTACATACTAATCTAGCAGAGAGAGGCCTAACACAATCCAATGGCTGGAAGTGGAAGCTAGACAAATTCAGACTAGAAATAAAGATGTACATTTTTAACAGTCAGGGGAATTAACCACTGGAACCATTTACCATGGGTCATGGTGGATTCTCCATCAAGGCAATTTTTAAATCAAGATTGGATGTTTGTCTAAAAGAGCTACTCTATTTCAAACAGGAATTAATTCAAGGAAGTTAAGAAGCCAACAAGTTAAAGCAGTATGGCTTGGATGAATTGACTACAAAGTGGATAGAAAGCTGGTTAGATCATCACGCTCAATGGGTAGTGATCAATGGCTCGATGTCTAGTTGGCATCCAGTATTAAGCAGAGTGCCCCAGGGAGCGGTCCTGGGGCCAGTTTTGTTCAACAGCTTCATTAATAATCTGGATGATGGGATGGATTGCACCTTCAGCAAGTTTGCGGATACCACTAAATTGAGGGGAGAGGTAGATACGCTAGAGGGTAGGGATAGGGTCCAGAGTGACCTAGACAAATTGGAGAATTGGGTCAAAAGAAACCTGATGAGGTTCAACAAGGACAAGTACAGAGTCCTGCACTTAGGACGCAAGAATCCCATGCACTGCTACGGGCTGGGGACTGACTGGCTAAGCGGCAGTTCTGCAGAAAAGGGCCTCAGGTTTACAGTGGATGAAAAGCTGGATATGAGTCAGGAGTGTGCCCTTGTTGCCAAGAAGGTTAATGGCATATTGGGCTGCATTAGTAGGAGCGTTGCCAGTAGATCGAGGGAAGTGATTATTCCCTTCTATTCGGCACTGGTGAGTCCACATCTGGAGTACTGCGTCCAGTTTTGGGCCCCCCACTACAGAAAGGATGTGGACAAATTGGAGAGAGTCCTGTGGAGGGCAACAAAAATGATTAGGGGGCTGGAGCACATGACTTATGAGGAGAGGCTGAGGGAACTGGGATTATTTAGGCCGCAGAAAAGAAGAATGAGAGGGGAGTTGATAGCTGCTTTCAACTACCTGAAAGGGGCTCCAAAGAGGATGGATCTAGACTGTTCTCAGTGGTAGCAGATGACAGAACAAGGAGCAATGGTCTCAAGTGGCAGTGGGAGAGGTCTAGGTTGGATATTAATTAGGAAAAACTATTTCCCTAGGAGGGTGGTGAAGCACTGAAATGTGTTGCCTAGTAGGGTGACCAGACAGCAAATGTGAAAAATCGTGAAGGTGGTGGGGGGTAATAGGAGCTTATATAAGAAAAAGACCCAAAAATTGGGACTGTCCCTATAAAATCGGGACATCTGGTCATCCTATTGCCTAGGGAGGTGGTGGAATCTGAATCCTTAGAGGTTTTTAAGGCCCAGCTTGACAAAGCCCTGGCTGGGATGTTTTAGTTGGGGTTGGTCCTGTTTTGAGCAGGGGGTTGTACTAGATGACCTACTGAGGTCTTTTCCAACCCTAATCTTCTATGAATCTATCATTTCGTGCTATGTCTGTGTTATACAGGCCACACTAGATGATCACATCACACAATACTCCTGACTTTACAATCTATGAAACCCACAGTGGGGCTTATATTCCCAGACTGGACTGGAATTTGGAGCAATGCAAGCTCCACTAAAGGTGAGGGCTCTGGCTTCTCACAGCTTAGGCGTCTGTCTGTCAAACCAGTACAGTTCTCCCCAAATGTAGCTCACTTGCAGCCCTTTGCTGTTTAAATTTCTGCAAATATTCTCATTCATACTATGCTCAGTAGTCTGGACAATGTTTCCATCAGAAGAGCTGCTATGCATTACCAAATAAGTTTTAAACATAGCAGTGGTACTGTAATAGCTATGGAGACAAAAAACACACTCATCCCAAGAACATATCAGTGGTTCTAAAATGTTTACAAATGGGACAGATTTGCCTTCTATGCTGTATTGCTTGAGGCAATAGAGAAAGTATTATTTGGTTTTTGAGCCAAATCACTTTTCTTTTAAAAAATAAGATGCGTTTGAGCCCCTTTCCAGAAAAATTATTTTCAATGGCCTTACCTAAGTGGTAAAGCTTAACTGTCCATCAGACACCAAGGTGAGTTAAAATGGACCTTTGGAGCATTCAAGTAAAGGTACTGTTCCTTCCCAGGTCTCCTTGTATGTCTCCCACTGAACGGGATTGCTAAGAAAACAAACAATGGGCCAGATTGCGGGGTCCGATTAAGATGTGCTCAGCACAGGGCTTGGGGCTGCCACCTTTTCTCCCCATGAACCCTGGCCCCCTGTATACTGGCTGCAAGGGTCTCCTAGGTACTGCATTGCTCGCTGCTGATCACGTGACCACAGCACTCATGAACTGGCCACAGCTCCTTCCCACACACCAGCACTGTGCCAGAGCCTCACAAACAGCTAATGAACTGACCAAACGAGTGAGGAGGAAGTTTAGATGCAAAATTACCCAGTTACATTTTTAATCAAACCCTTTATATTCAGGCTAGATTTTTTGTTTGGTTTGAGGGTTTTTAAAAACTGTAGTTTTGGGCCTAATAAACTGTGGTGTCCTAATCAAAATGGTGAGGCAAGGAAGGGTCAAGGTTTGGGAATTGCCAACTCCTGTGACTGTAGCTGCCCTGGAAAAGTTGGGTAGAGTCCTAAGAGCACAATAACTCCTTTAGTGGTTCTCCAAAGGGTGCAGAGACCCTCCTGTGTGTAGTGCAAGTAGCTAGGCCATGGTTGCATTTCTCTGAACTCCTGCTGTGAACAGTTCAGCAGTCATTATGTTTTCAGAGCTGCAGCAGTTTGGGGGGCAGACAGTGCATAGGGCTGCAGGGGGCAATGAACAGTCATGTGAGGGTTTTTTTAGCAGGGATGGGGAGGAGAAGTAGGCTTGTGTGCCATAGGGGATGTATTGCAGATAGGAAGAGGATTGTGTCTCTAGGCCAAGGCATCAGTGCTTGAAGGGCTCTCCTGGCACGGTTGTCTGCTTTCCAGTGCACAGAGGCAGCTGTGCCCTGGAGAGTCCTCCAACCCCAGAGTCTTGGTAGAGAGCACAGTCCTTCACCCCAGCTGCCCTGCCCCCAAATAAACATGTTTTTAAAAACTGTTCAGTAAGAAAAAAATCTGCTGGCTAAAGAATGGCTGAACTAGAGCAAAGGCGGCACTCCAGTCTCCAGTGCAGCTGCCCAGGAAATGCAAACAGAGTCAAAATCCACGGGCTCAGATTCACCCCCACCCCTTCCAGGAATGAGATGTTACATGAGAACAACTGGGAAGCCAAATTCCCAGAGATTCCCTCTCGGGGTTGTAGCACATGGACCATGAGAAGAAGGGATTCTATCATCCCTTGAACTTCAGCAAGCTTCTCATGCTCTTCTGAGATGCAGCCTGGTACCGGGGACATGGACATGGGAGAGGGAACATTTCACAGGGGGTGCAGTTATGTAAGATGCTGGCATTGTGGTGGAAGGCAGTGATTACACTGTGGCATTCATCACACAATAATAATGGTCCTTTAAAGTATTCGTAGGGCCAGGCAATCTTGTTGTGGCATATCCTGCCAGATCTTGCAGTCTCAGGTGGGAGACCTGTGAGGAGCCCTGGGGAGCTGTGCAAGGAATAAGTAAGTGCCCTGTCCCCCTGAGCGGGCACCTGTAACAGCATAGTGACTCCGAATGCCAGGTTGTGTTTTAGGTGAAAGCTGAGGTCCTGTTGCTAAGGGTGTTAGGTAGCAGGCACACTGACTGGATTTCAGTGCAGGTAATTATACTCGGGTTCCCTAAATCCTCCAGCACACAACAGAAACAGGTATCTTCACTCCCTCTCATAGTCCAAAGTTTAGGTTCGCTCTGCCCTGTAAAGCCACTGCTGCACTACTGCCTCAAGGGAGCTGCAGGGCAATGGTGCAGCAAGAGTTCCTGGAAGATAAAGAGATCACATATTTAAATGGGAGGGTCATGGTGACACGAATACTTTGACAAGGTGAAGGTCAGGGTAAAGTGGGACCCTCAGTGGGCCCATTTTAATATTAAAGTATCACCTTTAGGGACCTGATGCTGCTCTAGAGGGCTATCTCTTAGATCTCAGACTGGGGTCGGGGTGCTGGGGCAGAGAGAGCATGAGGCAGGAATAGTGCTAGGGGCACTGTCCCCTAGAGCCCTGGCGGAGTGGGGCCAGGCAGGCATGGGGACCCTCTTCCCCCCAAATTAGGGGAGAAAGCACCCAACTAACACTCCTGGAAGGGGGACAGAGGCTGGAACAGAAGTGGGGAGGTGGGTGGGCTCTGGCAAAGGCCCATGATGCTCCAAAGAGGGCAATTCCAGAAGGGTAGAGAGAAATGCAGGAACAGAAGCAAATGAAGCTTGGGCAGCTGCTTTCCAGCAGCAATGAAACCATCCGCAGGTCTCCCTACAATACTCCCAGCTCTCCCTGCACCAGTGGTTCTCAACCTTTCCGGGCTCATGAGCTATTTGTAACCCTTTATGGCATGTCACAAACCAATAAATAGCTTTAGTGCAAAGAACACCTGGCTTCCTAAACATTTCTTATCCACAATATATAATACACACATTAACATAACAAGTACTCTGTGCATACCACAGCAGCAACACCTGCAGCTCCTGTCTTGTGAGGCTGGCTGGGCTTGGCTTCCCACTCTGGGTGTTGCAACTTCAAGGCTCCCTGTGCTGTGCAGGTTTGGCCTGGTCCCCCAATGGAGGGCCATCTGGGCCAAATGTGTGTGAGTGGCCTTGCAACCTGGCAAATGGGGTCACAGTGCCATATACTCAGATTAGGCCTGGCTGGCCCCTAGCTATGACACAGGGGTGGCTGGGTGAAACCTGAGCAGTGCTGCAACCCCACGCACCAGGTGCTTGGAGAGAGGAGCCCAGCCCAGCCAGCCCTGCAGGATTGGAGGTCAGCAGGAGCCAGTGCTGTGGGTTGAGTGCAGGCAGGGTCAGTAGAGCGCTTGCTTCTGATGCTGAGCATGGGAGGTTGTTTGAAGGCCAGAAGGGGGGGTTCAGGAAAGATTTCTTTCAGGATGGGCTCCCCATAGACTGGGGCAGACCAACTCAAAGTGGCACCAGACCCTACTAGAACAACAGATGCAAAACCTGCAGATATATCTGCACTGCTACCATGATCAACAGCTCACAACACATCTGTTAAGATCCGTGGGTCCAACACATGCCTATCACAGCATGTGCTGTACCTCATCCCATGCACTAAATGTCCCAATAACAACTATGTGGGAGAAACCAGACAGTCACTAGGCTCTCGATGAACTCACACAAGAAAATGAAAAAAGACAAAAATGCCACATCACCTGTGGATGAACACTTGTCACAAAGTGATCATTGTGTCTGCCCTCTCAGTTCTCATCCTCAAAGGAAAACTGCACAACATTTTCAAAAGACGAGACTAGGAGCTTAAATTCATAACTCTGGTGGAAGCTAAAAATCATGTACTGAACAGAGACACTGGATTTATGGCTTATTACAACAGTCTGTAACCCACTAGCCCCACTTTTTGTCCTATGACTGCAGGGGCATTAATGGGCCACTTTATTTTGAATGGTCCCTTAGAATATGGGCTAACTACTTATGCTACATTATATGTTTGATCTTGTATTTAGCTGTGACACTCTTAGTACCTTTCCCAGACCTGAAGCAGAGCTCTGTGTAGCTTGAAAGCTTGTCTCTCTCACCAACAGAAGTTGTTCCAATAAAATATATTACCTCACCACCTTGTCTCTCTAATATTCTGGGACCGACATGGCTACAACAACACTAAAAGCTGAGTACTGTTTCTGTAACATATGGGTGGTTTGGAATAATGATGGGGTGGGGAGATATAAAGTTTTACTGGTGCTTGTTTGAAGAACTAGTACAAGCCATACCAAAGGCACCACACCATCATATATACCCCTGAAGTACTGTATATTACATGCATATAACATTTGTTTAATGCAGTGTACGTTTACAAAGTCAAAAGCTCAACACTTAGGAAACGTCAGAATTAAGGTTGCCCGGGCCTTATGTTACAGTCTTTAATTACATGCTCACATACTATTTTTCCCCCCCACAGTCCCTGCCTCATTCACTGCCATTAATTTCCTAGGGTTTTGACAATATTAATAAAGGAAAAAACAAATTCTACCATATGCAACTGTAATGCCCCCACTGGACATTGGCAGCAGTGTTTCAATACCAAACGTTCAGCATGTCAGCAAAGTCCAGTAGAGCTAAAGGACTAAGTACAGTAATTGGTAGCAGCAGAAGACACTTATCCTCTATGTACCAGCTACTAAAGGATGCATAACACATTGCAAAAATGGATTGCACATATGTGAATCAATCAATCAATCTCTCGCTCTCTCTCACACTCACAGATTTGTAAGAGTCTTTCTGAGAGGCAGCCTGTTAAGTGGATGAGACATGGGACTATCATGCTATAGATCTGGGTTCTGTTCCCTGCTTGTGTAACCATCTATGGTACACTGACATTGCAAAAAAAAAAAACAAAAAAAAAACCCTGTCGCAGTGAGTCTCAGAGCTCAGGTCAACTGGCTTGGGCTTGCAGTACTGGCCTAAAAATAGTAGTGTAGATGTGCCTGCTCTAACTAGAGGCTAGGCTCTGAGATCCTCTCCCTCACTGGGTTTCAAACAGGGTGGATTTGATTTTAATCACTAGTCAGGAAGACTCAATTTAATCATGGATTTCTACATAAAAGTGCATTCTTGTTGGTTGTTATAACCTTAATACATAATTCTTCACAACTCAGAGATAGCTGTAGGTTTCATTTTTAGAAAGTACACCTATATATTTTTAAAGTGATTTATTTTGAAAACTTTTCTGATTAGTTTTACAGCTATATCAGAAAATGAATGATTGTTTGGTTATTTCATTTACCAAAGGTAATTGAAGAAGATATTTATGAAGTCACTGGGAGATGAACTATCTCCAGTTCAACAGTTAATCATTAATATTTGGAGGATTTTCTTGCCAGGCTGTATTAGGAGAACATCACCAGACAGACATTTAAATTGTTTTATTTAACTAAAACAACAACTTATGTATTCTGGATTTTTTTCTTCAACAGCAAACATATAATATTTTAACAAAACAAGCATATGAATTTTTGAATTTAGTTAAACATTCAAGTTTTTTAAAATCAGGTTTGTTTTTGTTAAAATTATTTTTAACTAAAATAGTTAAATGAAATATTTAAAAAAAAACCAACAAAAATTAATTCGACTATGTCTGCCAGGTCAACATGAGAAACTTAAAATATTGGCTTTTGGAGTTAACTCAGTCGTCTTCACCTTCATTTTCCTGTTTGTTCATAATCTGGAAAAGAAAAACAAGCTTTCCTGCTTTTTCAGGTCCCAAACGATTTCTCAATTTGGAATGAATTAGTCCAAAGGAAGAAAATATTCTTTCTACACCAGCAGAAGCAGCTACTGAGGTTAAAAGTGAGATTATCACTTCAACAGTCTCTGAATCCAAGTGCTTAAGTGACTTCCACCAGTTCACTGGTGTGACTTTCTTTAAAACATCATTAGCAAACATATATTTCTTGAATGGTTCACTCTTAGCTCTGAAGTTTATTATAGTTGGCATTATGGAGGGATGACTGCTGGATGTCCATATCATAGCCAACTCCTCTTCTTCAGCAGTTAGGGTTTGACCCTGGTATTGAGTATTGAGAATATTCGCAAGAAAATGAGCTGGAGATAGTGCTTGTCCTATTCGTTTTTTTAATGTTTGTAATTTAACAATGTCATTGCATATTTTTCTTTTTAAGATCTCACTCACTTCCTTCCAAATTTCAACAGCTTCAGCAATAAAACAGCTATTTCCCTGCATTTTGTTCAAGGCTACAGAAATAGGCTTCAGGGTACTCAGCATGTGTTCAACATTTCTCTTAAACCCAATGTTGAGAACTTTGGCTGTGACAGTGCCATCTATTTTTTCATGATTTTGTTCACAAACTGTTATCAGATTAGGCCAGTTCTTGATATAGTGCTCAAAATAGTCCACTACTGAGTTCCATCGCACGTCTTGTGGGAGAGTTACCTTGGTTCCTCCCACTTTTTTTCAGAGCAGCTGCTGCAAAGTGGTTGTTATGGAAATATTTTGCAATTTCAATAACATTAGCCTTTATTTCTGGAACACTGAAGTCTTTGGCTAGGAGGTGCATCAAATGAACACTGCAACCGTATGTTATTAGCTTGGGACTCTCTTCACTCTCTTCTAAATTTCTTCTCATCTTGAATACATTTGCAGCATTGTCTGTGACCAACCTGCGCACTAGACATTTGAATTTTTTTTCACAGTTTGTTATAGCTTTTATTGCTACTTCTTGTAAGCATTCTGCTGTGTGTGCATTTCCTGGTGTATCAATTGTTTCTGTAAGGAAGACATTCCCTTCTTCTGTTGTCACACAAGCACATCATTGTGGACATTGCTCCACCCATCAAGACTCAGGTTAACAATTTCACCCTCTAGACCTTTTGCACACTGCTCGATTTCTCTTTCATACACTTTATCCAGCAATTTGCCTGCGATATCTGCTCTGTTGGGTGGACTGTATCCTGGTCTTAATGACTGAACCATGTTAATGAAGTGTGGGTTCAACTTCTCAATCATACATAAAGGAGAGTTTGTTGCATAAACAAACTGGGCAATTTTTTCATCAATTACCTCTTTTTGTAATCTGCTGGTTCTTATCACAATTTATCTATGGTTGTTTCTTGATGATGGAGATTTTTTTTTCTTTTTGCTACAGGTGATATACTGTGGCTATGTGACATACATGATGTGACTGAAACACTATCATTGGCAGATAACTCTGAAACTATAGAAAATGATGGTGATCTTGAAGGTGAATAGTCTTTAGAATCCTGTATGTTGAGGATGGATTCTCCTAAACAAAATAAGTCAAAGCAGTTATTTAATTATTATTACCATACTGCTCATTTAGTATTACCCACTGCATTCACTGACACTCAGTAGGGTTACCATTCGTCCGGATTCTCCCGGACATGTCCGGCTTTTTGGGTTAAAAATAGAGTCGGGGGGGAATTTGTAAATATCTAAAAATGTCCAGGATTTCCTCCCATGCAGAGCGCAGCGCGGCTGACATTAGGCCGGCCGGATTGAGACGCTCGCATGGGGCCTCCGGCAGCCAGAGCCCCCCCTTCGCTTCCCCCCTCCTCTCCCCTGCAGCTTCAGATCACTGGCCGGGCGGCCTCCGGCAGCTCTAGAGCTCCTCCCCCCTGCCTCCCCTGCATTCTCAGATCACCGGCCAGCTGGGCCGTTCGCATCGGGCCTCCGGCAGCTCTCAAGCTCCTCCCTTCTCCTCCTCCTTGTCCCCTGCTCCCCCTCCCCTGCTGCCCAGCACGCCGCTCTGCAGCACTCTGCGGGGGCGGGGACCGGTTTATGTGCTCCGCTGGGGAGTGGAGCCAGACACGCTGTTCTGAGCGGCACGGTAATGGGGCCAGGGGGTTGGAGAAGGGGCAGGGCGATTCTGAAGGGGGCAAATTTCAGCTATTTATTTTTTATCACAACTGAATCTAAAATGACAGTATCATAGAGAAACAACTATATTTTTTGCTCAAACATGAGAATTCAAGAATAGTCCAGAAGGAAGACAGGCGGTCATTAAGAAAGAAGTATAAAATAAAAAAGTTTACCAACCTGAAGATCCTGCATGTTCAGACGTGTTCCTTTCATCATCTTCAATGCAGCTTCCTCTTGAGACGGAACACTTCTCGTGATGTTGTTTCATTCGGGCAACCAGGCCTTGCATTTCTTTGTTGCACTGTTTGCATTTTGCACACATGCATGTCTTACCCACAGGTAGAGGAACTTCATTAAAATATTCCCAAGCTGGGTTTCTTTTACGGCCTGTTGCCATTATAGGTTTTCCCTTCTAGTGAGAGAATGGTATGGTAGATCTCAAATCAATGAAGGCTACACTCAGAAAGACCTCAAGACTTCTGGAATATGCTGCTCAAACAATTTCACTTTTGTTTCTACTGCCTGTCCCTCCCTTCTCACATTTATCTCCAGATTTCTTCTCCTTGTCCAGATCAATTCCACCCCCGACAATGTTCTATCCATTGAACATTTTGAAATGTTGCACTTTTAGAGAGAGGTAAGGGATTGACTCTGTGTATGCAAATTTGCGGAGGGGCAAAAGGGTTGAGGTCTGTTATTCTCACCTCTATAATTTATTTATTTATTTATTTTAAAACATTTTTGCTGTTAACAAGCATGTTATCTCCGGAGACACAAATCCACAGTTTGAGAACTGCAAAACTAAGCAACACTGATGGTACGTTCTAGACTGAGCACTGAGTCCCATTGGGTAGATAGAAAGATTAACCTAAATAATCTATACAGAAGCCTGTGGAACCCCATAAGATTGGGTCCGTAATCCATGAACTACTGAAACTCATTTACAAAACTTTTCTTAAACATTACATAAATATATTGTCTCATACGATAGAATTAGAATTTATAATCCCTATTCCATTATGAGATATCTTTGAGCTATAATGTATCTTAATTAAAACTATCTTTTGATCGTTTTTTTCTTCAAAAAGCATTTTATCAAAAAAAAAAAATCTGATTTAAATAAATAAAAAAAAGGATTTTTTTTAATTTAAAAAAAAAAATTGATTTTTATCCACCCTGGTTTCAGAGTCCGAGCTTCAGTCTGAGCAGGAATGCTTACACTGCTATGTTCAGCCCCATAGCACAAACCCTGCAAAGCTGAGTCAATTGACCTGAACACTGAGACTTGCTGCTGCAGGTTTGTTTTTTTGCAGTGTAGACATATCCTGAGTAAGTAATGGAGCCTTGCCCAATATGAAGTGCAAGACACAGAATTATTAACAGTGGATAGTTTAAGGGGTGAGTCTAAAACTCATGGTCCAATGCCCCTTCCTACAGGCCAAAGTATATTTTGATGGGCAGCAGCAGGACCAGGATCCATTTTATCTGTGTCCACTTCAGAGACTCAGTTCTGGGTGGTGATCATACTTGGTGAAGCTGGAATGTTGAACGGTTTTACTAAGAATCCTCTAGCAAGCTCCAGTGAGTATAATGCAGACTGAAAATGGTGATTTATAAACTTGGTCCAACCTGAATGGAGTTTCATAAGGACAGGAAAGGGCATTTCCATAACTCCAGGACTCTCTCTCCCCACCCCACCCCCAAATTTGAAACTCCTGGTGCAAATCATGAGAGGCATAGGTGCTCTTGAAAAAATGGTCTGAAAAGATTTATAATGGGAGGTGTTAGGTAACTTTCATAATGGGATCACTACCCTTCCCCTATAATAAATGAACACATATGTACATTTAAGCCTATTTAGGACTACAGCTGATTCTCATTTTTTTTTAAACAAGGAAAAAGTGAGAACAAACTCATTTTAAGGCTGGAAGTTTCACCAGAACTCTAAGTTACTGTCCATGCATCTGATGAAGTGGGTTTTAGCCCACAAAAGCTTATGCCCAAATAAATGTGTTAGTCTCTAAGGTGCCACAAGGACTCCTCATTGTTTTATCATTAGTGGGTAAGCTTTGAAAAGTACCTATGTGAGTTAGGAGCTTAAGTTCCACTGGCTGTTGATGGGACTTGGGCTTCAAAATCACTGAGGTGCTACTGAAAACATCATTATCAGAACACCTCTGCAATCATTTCCAGGTAACCCTTTACATTTACATTATGCCTTTCATCCTGAGGGACACTGAAGGGCTTTACAAAACAACATACAAAATACACACTAGGACAATTTCATCCACCACTGAAATGCAGCCCTTTCTGGGGGATGAGGAGGAACAAGGCAGTTGCTCAGGCAATGTTACACAACACAACAACACTACACAACAGCTTACGACAGGAACAAATGAGTATGATATCCTCCTGGAAGAAATACACAGCACTGCTGGGGGAGTCACTGACAGTACAATCTGGGCAACAGACACAATGCCAACACTGTTGGGGCAATTTATACCACAGATTCCTGGCTAACTAATAGGCCAGGAGTTGCAGGACTGGGTAGATCTCTTACCCCAACCCATGGACTGCTTGCCTGTGTGCCCTTGCCAGGCAATGACCCTGCCCTTTCCACACTACAACCAGTCCCAAGAAATAAAGAGGAGTGCGTGTAAAATACTGCAGGCAGGAAAAATTACCATCTCTTCATACATCAGCTCCACCTCAGTGCTTTGAGCTGCAGAAGGGACCCTGAGAATCTTGGCATTTCCGAGGCTTATTACAGTCTGCCAGTCAGATCCCAGTAGCCAGAGTGTGATGGAGGAGACCTGGGAACATTTCACACTGTAGAGGGGGTGGTGGGTGGAATCTGGAAAGCTCTTCTTTAAATGCCTGGGACATGGTATCTGACCATGGGGATATATGTTTAGTTCTAATTTCTTTCATACTGTGGCACTGACATGCAATGACTTCCAACTGGCCCTCCTTGGATGTGCCTTGGATTCTTCTGCAGGAGATCCTTTGGAGGTTCAAAGGAGAGGGTTCATAGCAGGAAGTGCTAGAATCCATGCCATGGACAGGGAGGATTCGGTTGAAGTATGGCAGAAATCTGGTTTAGAGAAAGACTACAGCCAGGGTATAGGACCAGGGCCCACAGTGGTCTCAGCCAAACAATCGCAGGGGCTGCAATCTAAAGACTGAAAAAGGCTATTATACTCTTTCAGCATCATGTTTGTCTTAATCTTGAGAATTTTCTCCAACCATTTTCTCAAGGCAGAAAACTCATGTCCAAGCCTCCTCATTTGCTCCACAGTCCATTTATTTTCTGTGAGTTTTAACAGTGTGATCTCATTATGGAATTATGCTTCATTTCACTACAGAAGTAAAAAGCTATCACCGTTACTAACAATGGGCTGCAAACCACAAAACAACTGTAAAAACTGTATTGGCCACCTAGAATTTAATATTAGTAGGAATTATGTAATCTTCAATTTAGAACATTTGCAAATATATTCAGACAGATTAGTCCAGAGGTGGGCAAACTACGGTCCATGGGCCACATCCGGCCCATGGGACAGTCCTACCTGGCCCTTGAACTCCCGGCCGGGGAGGCTAGCCCCCTCCCCTGCAGCCATGCCACCGTGCAGGCAGTGCTCTGGGCGGCAGGGCTGTGAGCTCCTGCCGACCAACGCGGCAGCGTGTCTGGCTCTGGCTGGGCAGCGCGGCTGCCAGACATGCTGCTCTGAGCAGCATGGTAAGGAGGCTGGGGCTGGGGGGTCCTGGAGGGCAGTCAGGGGACAGGGAGCAGGGGGTGGTTGGATGGGGCGGAGGTTTTGTGGGGTGGTCACGGGATGGGGAACGTGGAGGGGGGTTGGATAAGCGCGGGAGTCTCAGGGGGCGGGGGTGTGGATAGGGGTCAGGGGACGGGGAACAGGGGGAGTTGGACAGGCGTGGGGTCCCGGGGGGGCCAGTCAGGGGGTGAGGGGGATAGGGGGCGGGGCAGTCAGGGGACTGGGAACAGGGGGGGTTGGATAGGGGGTGGAGTCCCAGGGGGTGGTTATTGGCAGGGGGGGTCCCAGGATGAGGTGGTTAGGGAACAAGGAGCGAGGGGGGTTGGATGGGTCAGGGGGCGGGAAGTGGGAGGGGTCGGCTAGGGGGCGGGGGCCAGGCTGTTTGGGGAGGCACAGCCTTCACTATCCAGCCCTCCATATAGTTTTGCCACCCCAATGTGGCCCTTGGGCCAAAAAGTTTGCCCATCCCTGGGTTAGTTGGACTCAAACTTAGAATAAGAATGGGTGACACAACCAGAATTTGATGTTACAGAGATGGTGAAGGCAACTTCACAAAGTTAGGACCAAACTTTACTCCTTGATCTGTAGAACAGATCTCAGCATGATATTCTGTACCACTGATGTGCATGGAATGGCATGCATGTAGGGAGAGTATAAGGTAGTACTGGCTGTGTTGTGATGCTGGCAGACCAGGTGCCAGTTTATGCCAAGGTCCCCATGTCTCAACTGAACACTGACAGATGCATAGCTGGAATCTGTCTGGATCACTTGTGGGTTAATATTCATAGAGCAGGTATTTGAATTATAGGAAAGTGTGTAGTGTTTGGACTCTATTGAATGCTTGTGAGTTGCTGCCTGCCTTAAGCTTACTTGTACTATCTGTATTCCATATTGTAATGTAATACTTGAGTGAGTGAAGTGTGAGCCTCTGTGACTGTATGAATCACCATATAGGAGAGGGACATAAATTAGTGTGAAGAGCTGTTCTTCTACAGAAACTACTATGTCCCTCGCAAAATAGCAGACCCATTGATACCAGATCGACTCTAGAAACTCCCTACATCTTTATTGAGAAACTATCAACAAAAGGATTAAAGACTCTTCTTGTTCTGTTCTCCTCATGAAGATGAGTCATACAAGTGGACTCCTCCCACCAGCTGAGTTTGCAGCTCAGAGGACATGGCAGAAGGGGGATAAAAACCCGAAACCAAAGGAACTAAGGACCTCTATGCTGCTTGGTCTCTGGGTAAGCAAGGAGTTTCTAGGCATAAGCAAGAGATCCCCAGCTACAGGACAAATAGAGTTTGCAGATTATAGAAGCCTATATTACTTTTTGAAACCTAAGACTGTAATTCATTTGTGTATCTATGATTTTTTTACTTTAACCTTGTAAATAACGCTTCAATTTCCTTTTCCTATTTATTAAATCTTCATATAGTTTACTATAGAATTGGCTATAAGCTTTGTCTTTGGGGTGTGACCTAAAGCACAAATGACCTGGAGTAAGTGACAGGTCTTTTGGGATTAGGAGTAACCTGAATATTGCTTTGATTCTTGGTATATGGGCCATCTATCACAAGATGTGCTCACTTGGATGGCAAACAGACTGGAGTACCCAAGGGAACTGTGACTCTGTGCTAAAGCTGTTAAAGTGCCTGAGGAGTTTTCACTTAGTGCAGGTGGTTGGTGATATCCAAGTTTAGGACTCACAACCAATTTGTGATTTGTGCCTGGTGTTTATCAATTTGCCTTGACGTTGGTACTCGTGCTCTTGTATTACCATTGGGAGTGTCACACTGGCACCTAGGGTTAAAGTGCCTAGAGAATGTGCCTAGAAAATGGAATATTGATAACAAGATCTGTTTTGCAGCTCTGAGAGCAGAATTTGGTTTCATTATGGAATTATATCCATATTTACAGTCAATATCATGGATTTTTTTTTATCGACTTCAGGGATTTTATAGTGTCCTTATCCATCAAGTGGAAAAACAAACTTGTGTAATAATCCTAGATTTGCATCTGAAACACTAACTCTGCAGTTCAATTAATTCATGACTCACTTTTTACCCCCTTTTTGTATGGTATGTTCCTAAGTAAATTCCATCTGCAGTGCATACCCTGTATAGGGAAAACTAACAGTGCCAGAACTTGCTTGTCAAACCACAGTAAAAACCATAATATATTCTCTTTTGTATTAACAAAAGGGCAGGACCCACAGCAGTTCTCTCTGAATACATGACAATGGATTGCTTATTTAGCAATTTAGGAAACCAATGTATTATGAAGTATTGCTGGGGAATTGGCCTTTATGATCTCATTTCTCTATTGTTTCCTATCTAACTACATATGAACTCATGTGACACAGATTCAGTTACTTTTGTGCACAAATACTTGAACCACTTTTTTCAGGCTTTTTCTTATTAATCTTCTCCTTTCCCATAAAACACACAATACCAGCAAATGCCTAGGATGAGCAAATGGTTTGAAGAGAATACACCTCTACCCCGATATAACATGAATTTGGATATAATGCGGTAAAGCGGGGGGGGGGGGAAGAGTGGGGCTGCGCACTCCAGTGGATCAAAGCAAGTTTGATATAACGCGGTTTCACCTATAGCACAGTAAGATTTTTTGGCTCCCGAGGATAACGTTATATCGAGGTAGAGGTGTACAATCTGTCTGGAAGCTCAAGTCAAAGGTGAATCCAATCCAGGATCTATTTTGATTGAGTAATGCAGGAAACTGCTACAGCTTTTTGTCAGTTATGCCTTTTGCACATCTTTGTTTAGTGCAAAGACAGAAAGTGGAACTAGAAACTCCTCTGGCTCTTTCACAGTGTGACCAGAACCTGCATGGGAAATTCCATAAGAAAGCCCATTCTTGCACAATTTCCATCCCTCCTGCCAGGGCCAGCGCTTCCACTAGCGACCCTAGGCGGTCGCCTAGGGCGGCAGGATTTGGGGGGCGGCATTTTGCCGCCCTTGGTGGAAATTCGGCGGCGGGGGTCCTTCCGCTCTGGATCTTCGGCGGAAATTCGGCGGCGAGTCCTTCACTCGCTCCGGGACCCACCGCCGAAGTGCCCCGAAGACGCGGAGCGGAAGGACCCCCACCGCCGAAGACCCCAGGCCCCCTGAATGCTCAGAGGAGGAGTGCTGCCGCCTAGGGTGGCAAAAACCCTGGCGCCGCTCCTGCCTCCTGCTAGATCAGGGCTTTGGTAAGCATATGACTGTTGGGATACATATATAGACTGAACAGAACCACTAGGCTACAGTAGGACCTTACTAATGCACACACTGCTAGGTCATCAGTGAATAAAGAAAATGGCTGTAGTGAGGTATCACCGACAGCTAGGAAAGCATGGTGCTGACTCCTCTCCAAAGTTCTTCTGTCTCCCAGTGGGCAGTCTGTACAGCTTAAAGGAGTTTCAAATCCTCTAAGTGCCTTCGGAGCACATATCCCACTGAAATTCACGGAGAGTTGCGCTCCTAAATCCCTTAGGGGCTTTTGGAAATCCTGTCTTGGGAGTCTCTGTGGGAGCTAGAAGGGCTGGGGCAGCTCTGCAGGGATGGTGAGCATAGGGACTCTTACCCTAGCTCTCCCATGCCCTCCCCCACGTCCCACTGTCACCTCAGGTCCTTAGCCCCCCGATGCACACACACTGGCTTCCTCAAACTCCAGACTCCAACACAGCTCCCTCTTACCACCCTGGGCCTTTTCTTCTGGCCCTCGCATATGTCCCCAGACCCATCCACCTCTACCACCCATGCCCCAAGCCCACCCAGATTTCCATCTTCCTCTTGGTCCTTGCCTCCATGGCCTCCATGCTCCCAGACTTCCCCATGCTACCTCCTCGCCGGCTTATTCCTCCCCCCATCCTCCTTCATGGCTCCCAGAAGCCCTGTCCTTCTCCTTTGCCTCCCCTCCAAGTCCTCCTCTCCATTCCCTGTAGCATTCCAAGCCATTTCTCCTTCAATGGCATCTCAAACCCCTACTCCTCCAAACCCCATATGGTTCCAGTTCTCACCAACAGCTCCTACCCTATGATGTCTCTAAACCCCATTCCTCACATCTCCTAAAGGATGATGGCTTTCTCAGTGTTCGGCACACCTCATGGCCCAAAACTATTGCTACCCCATCCAGTCCATCTTTCATAAGGCCCTGGTTCCCCTGCTTTCTCCAGAGCCCAAAGGCCTCCTTATATTCCTGTGTTAGCTTGCCAGCCTGTCGTGAGCACTACTCAGCGTCGTATGAGCCTGCTATTGAATCCACAGTTGGAAACAGAAAATATAGAGGAAAGCCTTCCATAATTTCTGTTTGCAAAGTGGAGTCCCAGACACACACTCGAAGGCAGAGACCTTCCAGTCTGGGGTCTAGGTAGGTAGCTGTGCCAAGGAGCCCTGGGGATCCAGACTAGGGTTCTGTGTGGAGAGGGAAAGATTAATTGCCAGGGCCTAAAAGTAGGTGTGGCCTATTAGCCTCCTAGGAAACCAGCCTGCAGCAGATTAAAAGAAAGAGGCACTAGCTGCTGGGAATAGCTGAACTGCCAAGAGGCACCGTGAGGGAAATCAGCTGCTCCTAGAACAGACATGCTGCTTCAAAGCTGAGAAGCAGAGAACTGTGGAGCCTGTTTGGGAGATCAGTCTCACTCCTGAAGGTTGGAAATAATTGGATGCCTTTGTTTGCTTGACCCTGAAGGCAGAGGGAGTTGGAGACTTTATTTACTTAACCCTGAGACAAGGGAACTCTGGGAGGAGGTTTTTGTTTTCCTTTGTGGTTTGGGTGGGTCTGTTTGGTTGATGGACCATTCACCCACAGTCTAGAGCCTAAAATATGTAAGTCGCATTAGCAAATGGATGTGAGCTGAAAGAACATTCTGGATAACCCAATGCAAATGCCCACTGTGCATGACTTTAGAACCCATGGTCTAATTCAGTCACCACCATAGTCCTTGCTATTAGTTACTTGCTACTGGTTATTTACTGTTTTAACTGGTATTTTTAAAGATTTAAGAATGGTTTCAAATCATGAATCATACCACTCTGATAAGTATCAGGGGGTAGCCGTGTTAGTCTGTATCTACAAAAACAACAAAGAGTCTGGTGGCACCTTAAAGACTAACAGATTTATTTGGGCATAAGCTTTCGTGAGTAAAAACCTCACTTCTTCGGATGCATAGAGTCACTCTGATAAAGACTGCTGACAAGAAAGGATAGGAGAAGGAATCAGAATTGGAGGCTGCTCGGCACAATCAATCAGATGGCCTGTATATGATAGTTTGTTTTCATCGCATTCACAGAACAGCCATACTCTTAACAGCCTATCTGGTTGTGAGGGTTTTGCCTCCCCTTGCAAGTGCTGCTCATGAAACGACAGATAACAAGAACGCAGCTGCTCCGAGAAGCATTTCAAAGGCAGAGTAAAGACAAATCCCATTGTGTAGCAGTGGAACATGGACATATCCAGCATGGTCCAGTATGATGTGTGGCCACTCTAACTCCACAGCACCATATACCCCAGGAAAAAAGATGGGAAATCTTAGGGGCATCTGATGACCTGTTCTGTGCTTTGCTCACTACCATGTGCCTCTTGCCCTTCTCCTCCTCCTAATGACATCCTCTCTGTTTACACTCTCCTTCCAGGAGCTTCTTGGATCCATTGATATGCTGTGACTCAGTGGCCTATTCTGGTAACTTATGCCTGATGCTGGTATTTGCACTGAGCTGTGTGAATCAGCTCCCACATAAACATCGCGTATCACTAGTTTCCAAAATTTACATCTTTCCTCTTTTCTTATGCAGGTTTCTTTCTTTTTTGCGGGGGAGAAGAGGTAAGAGGAGGTAATGCAACCTGCATTGGTTTGGAGTCCTGGATGGCTGAGGGGTCTGACAACAAGATATAACTTTCTCACCTCTGATCATTGAGGACCAACAGTCACTATCATTTGAAGTCTGTATGGCACCTTCATGGGAAATGACCTGGAAGTGTGCAGTCCAGTCTTTCATGGGCTGGTGTCCATATAACAATCTGCATCATATCTGACACTAATGGCACCCCTTAACTGATAATCAGCAGTGATGCCAAGGACTGAAGAGAGCATGATATCCCACCTCCACTCATCTCTAGGCAGGCTCACTCCAGATCAGCACTGAGGCACACTGGCAGGGCAGTGACGCTTGCATATGGCTGCCTTTACTGTACCTGTTCTGAGTGGAAAACCCTTCCACCTCCAGGACTGCTACGCAAATACTTATCACCAGTACTACATACACTTACCAGCAACGTTCCTTCTCTTGTATGTGAGGACTACCTAGTGGCTTTAGGCCAGCGGCCATGGCTGAATGAAAGGTGTGGAGGTATTGCTCAGAACAGCAGTCTCTAGAGTCATGTCAGATAGCTCAGCCAAGCTCCACCACTGGAAAGCACATTGGAGCAGCTCAGTCATTCTCTGAGAGGGTGCGATGAGTACTACTCTGTGCCAGCTGAGTTCCACCGGCTAGCATGGAGGGAATGTGGTGATGGGGACAGGACCCTGCTCTTATCTTGCCTCCTTTGTGGAGGTTAGAGCCACCAACAGTTCTACTCATGTGCTCAACAATGGGGAGTGTAGGATCCTGGGCCCTCTTCCCCACACTGTGACCAATGCAGGGCCACTCAGCCTGGCCAATCACTTTACATCTACCTGCTAATTCTTTTAAAAGTTCAATGCTTGGTTTCAGGAGCACAGTTATGGGCTAAGTTGTGGATTCAGTGGCTGCAGAATGCAGGGACCCTGGATGCTAGGCAGAAGGATCAAATAGCCTCCCAGGCCACCCTAATGCTCTTGGGAAGGGCCGGAGCCAGAGGCAACTGATACTCTGCTGATATCTGTAGCTCTAGTAACTTTGCTAGTAGTTTCTGGGAAAATCAGATCTGAGAGATTCAGAGCTGTTACTGGTGACAGATCTCTTAACCCTTTGAATGGTTCTTGTGAAAATCTAGTACACAGATTCATAGGGTTGAAAGGGACCTCAGGAGGTCATCTAATCCAACCACCTGCTCAAAGCAGGACCAATCCCCAACTAAATCCCCAAATCCCTAAATGGCCCCCTCAAGGGCTCACAACCCTGGATTTAGCAGGCCAATGCTCAAACCACTGAGCTATCCCTCCCCCAAAAAGGGGCCTGGATAAATAGGAGCCTCCTGAAAGTTGCCATCAAGCTTTCTACCCACTGGTGTGTGCGATTCCTAGGAGACATTACTTTAATTCTACTAGAATGGGAATGAAACTAAAGACAACGTTGAAATGGAATGCTGCTGTTATACTGTCCCCCAAACAGAGAATTGGGTGCTGACAAGGACACACTGCTCGGTTCAAACCTTTCCAAATAAGTGTAACATTTTGATTGTACTATCCCGAATCTGCTGCCTCCCACTCTACTGGCTCTAACCTACATGGACTATGGGTTGTTCTAAAAGAACAGGAGTACTTGTGGCACCTTAGAGACTAACAAATTTATTAGAGCATAAGCTTTCGTGGGCTACAACCCACTTCTTCGGATGCATATGGTTGTAGCCCACGAAAGCTAATAAATTTGTTAGTCTCTAAGGTGCCACAAGTACTCCTGTTCTTTTTGAGGATACAGACTAACACGGCTGCTACCCTGAAACCTATGGGTTGCTCTGTATTCCAGTCTGCTCCATTTTGGGGTAGCATGCACACACCTCAATGGGACAGGAGCCAACATGGTGCCGTAGGGCCCCCCAAAGATGCTCATGATCAGGTAGGGATGGGAATATCCATAGTATTGGTACGGCCAGCTTTTACTTGTGTGGTCACAAGGAAGTGTGGAACTTCAGACTGCTGGAACGGATGGGGAGGGGTGGGATGTAGGAAAATTCAGATGATTAGCTGTCTCTCCTTCTAGTGTCACTGCATCGATATGGGAGAAACTCCCAAAGAGAAGCCCTCCCTCTGTTCTTCTACATGAACACAGGAACTCCGGAAATACGGCTGCACAGCAGAAGTGAAATGGTCACAATTGACACACAGAAAAGAACATGCAGTTTCTGGTGATGATTCGACCAAAGCAGAAAACATGCCATTCAATGTAAGGCATCAGAGGATCAAAAATTAAAGCCAAAGGAAAGCATGATCCTTTATATCATCACCAGTCCCCAGCTCAACAATTCTCATCTCCTGACCAGCAGAGCAACAACCGCACGCAAAAGAGAAAATGCTCAAGTTGATAGATTCACAAATTTTAAGGCCAGAGAAGACACCATTGTGATAGCACAGGCCAGAGAATCTCACCCAGTAATTTCTGCATGAAGCCCACAACTTCTGTTGAGCTACAGCATTTATTTTAGAAAGACATCTAGTCTTGATTTAAAGACTTCTGGAGAACCCAACACACCCCTAGGTAACAGGCTAACACCTGAAATGTCAATATGAGAGGTGCTGGGAAAAACAAATAAAACAGCAACCAGCTGGATTGCTCCAGATCCCTGCACAGGACTGTTGCTGTAGCAGATACCTCAGCACAGTGATGTGTGCAAAGCTAAAGCAGACTGTTGCCAAAGAGGGAATCTGGGGTAACTGGGAGACACAAAGTGCAGTCCAAACCAAGAGAGCAGGGATTCATGGTTAATGCATCAGAACAAAGACAGAGATCACTGGAAATAATCAAAGTCTTTACATCAAAGAATAGCAATGAAAAGTTGTGAATAATCCTGGGAAAAAGGACAGATTCAGCAGCAATGGCACCCTGCTAAATGGCAGCCTGCCCTCGGATCAGATGGGAGATAAAATCTGCAGGGGAGTACAGCCCCGTCCTAGTCAACTCATACCTACCTGACAAACCTGGAAGGCATACCCACCCTCTTCCATTCTGAGAACACTCCATATGAGTCCATAGGACCGATAAACTATAACGTCTTTTAAATTGGGATCCCCAGAAGTGGGAACCCTGTTTGTTGCTGGCTTTGCTTGTGCTCAAGGCTGTCCTGACAGTCATAGAAAAAAAGTGGTTACTAAACTTTCGTAACTGTTGTTCTTTGAGATGTGTTGCTCATGTTCATTCCACGCTAGGTGTGTGCACGCTGCATGCATAGTTGCCGGAGATTTTTCCCTTAGTGGTATCCATAGGACCAGCCCTCGCACCCCCTGGAGCACCTGTTCAGTATAAGGGGTGCCACACCCTCTCAGTTCCTTCTTGCTGATAACTCCAACCGGTAGGAGGGCAAGTCATGGAATGGACATGAGCAACGCATCTCAAAGAACAGTTATGAAAGGTTAGTAACTGTTTTTTCTTCTTTGAGTGCTTGCTCACGTCCATTCCATGCTAGGTGACTCACAGTACCCTCACAGGTGGGCTCGGAGTTTATGGATGTGCTGACTGCAACACCGCTCTTCCGAAACTGGAATCATCATTGTCTGTTGGTGATGGTGTAGTGGGATGTGAAGGATGAATGGATGACCATGCAGTCCTGGACTGGTATTTGTGTGAGGAATGCTGCTGACAAAGGCTGAGCTCTCATGGAATAAGCGGTCATGATGGCTGGAGGTGGAACCTTCTCCTGCTCATAGCAACCCCAGATATAGGCCGTTATCCAGGACTAGATTCTTTGGGATGACACTGGTAGTCCTGTCTGCTACTGCTACAAAGAGTTGCTTAGACTTGCAGAAGGGCTTAGTCCTCTTGATATAGAAGGCCAGGGCACACCTAACATCTAATATATGGAGCCAACGTTCCTCAGCCTTCTTGTGAGGTTTTGGAAAGAAGACAGGCAGAAACATGTCCTGGTTGTTGTGGAATTGTGATTCCACCTTTGGCAGGAAGGCCAGATGGGGCGCAGTTGGACCTTGTCCTTTAAGAACACCATATAAGGGGGTTCTGATGTTAGGGCTTTGATCTCTGAGACCCTTCTGGCCAAGGTAATCGCCACCCGGAAGGCAACCTTCCAAGAGAGGAGCAGTAAAGAACAAGATGCTAACAGCTTGAAGGGAGGCCCCGTGAGCTTTGACAAGACCAGGTTTAGGTCCCATGGGGAAATTGGGTCACAAACTTGAGGGTATAGTCTTTCCAAGTTTTTTAGAAATCTGACCATCATCTCATGGGAGAACACTGATCTGCCCTGCACTGGAGAGTGGAAGGCTGAGATGGCTGACCAGTGAACCTTAATAGATGAGAAAGCCAGACCTTGACGGTTTAGGTGGAGCAGATAGTCCAAGATAGACTGCAGAGAAGACTGAGATGGAGAAAGATTCCGTTCGGAGGCCCAACAAGTGAAACATTTTCACTTAGCCAAGTAGGTAGCTCTGGTGGAAGACTTTTTTCTACCTAGCAAGATTTGTTGCACCTTGTTGAACCAGAGCTGCCTGGAGGGAGGTCCTGGCCACCGTCTTGCTTTCCCCCAGGATGGCCATGATCTCCTGCCTCGACTTCTGCAGCAGGGTGTCCTTAAACTTGACCTCAGAGTCCCACAGATTAAAATCAGACTTCCCCAACAGAGCCTTGCTGGTTAGAGATACATAACTGGAGGCTGACCATTGAATAAACCTTGCACCCAAACAGGTGCAACCTCTTAGCTTCTTTATTTTTGGGGGTAGCGATTGACTGCCCTTGTCTGCCCCGCTCATTTGCAGCCGACACCATCAGGGACTCGGGGGGGGAGGGGGCGGGAATGTGAGTACAGGTACTCAAACACACTGGCTGGTACATAGTACTTCTTCTCCACCCTCTTTGAGGAAGAGGGCAGAGACAAAGGGGTCTTCCATACCCCCTGACAGGTCCCAACACCGCCTCATTAACTGGCAGGGCCACTCTACATATGTCCCAAAATGGAACATTGTGGATGGTGGCTGCGGTCAAAGCCTGGGCTCTCGTGGAATAGGCCCTCACCCTGGGGGGTGGAGGCAGTCCCGACAACAGTCCCAAGTATAAGGCATACCAAAATCCACTTGGAGATTTTCTGTGTGGAGATAGCTTGACCCTTAACTTTCTCAGTTATTGTGATAAACAATCTAGGAGATTTCCTGATTGGTCTTGGCCTCTGCAGGTAGAAGACATCAAGCGAGTGGAGTTGTCATTCCTCTTCCAAGGTGTGCAGCTTCAGAAAGAAAGCAGGTAAGTGAATGGGTTGGTTGAGATGAAACTGGGATACAACCTTTGGCAGAAACTTGGGATGCAGGAGCAGGGAGACTTTATCCTTATGGAAAATGGTGAAAGGAGGATCCGCCATCATGGCCCTAGGTTCACCTACCTTTCTTGCCGAAGTGATAGCCATAAGGAAGGTGACTTTCATGGAAAGGGGGGATAGAGAGCAGGAAGCCAGTGGCTCAAAGGTCTGTTTCATTAGTTCTGAAAGAAATAGGTTGAGCTCCCACTGGGGAGCAATGAGTTGCACGAGTGGGAAGGTTCTGACGAGTCCTTTCCAGAACCTAGTAGTCAGTGGGTGCGTAAAGACAGAGTGTCCTTCCATGGGGGGAGAGGGGGTTGAAAGACACTAATTGTCACCGGGTGTTCCTTAAGAGAGTTGATGGTGAGATCTGATGCCTTCAAGGACAGGAGGTAATCCAAGAGGAGGGGAATCTCCACCTCTTCTGGCCCAGGAGGTGAAATGTTTCCACTTGGCCTGGTAGGAATGCCTAGTGGATTCTTTCCTGCTGGTGGAGAGGATGTTTTGCACTTCTGATGAACACGCCCATTCTAGAGAAGATGCCCATCCAAATACCACACTCTGAGGTGAAGCATTTGCAGATCGGGATGTCTGATCCTGCCATTATGCTGCATCAGTAGCTCAGGGAAAGTGGGAATGGGAATTGGGGGATGGGCTGACATGCACAGGAGGTTGGGAAACAGAATTGTCTGGGCCAATCTGGGGAAATCAGGATGACCGTTGCTCTCTCCTATCTGATCTTGTGGAGTACACATGGCAGGAGTGGCAGATGGGAGAAGGCATAGTTGATCTGGTCTGACCAGCAAAGTATGAAAGCATCGCTTTGAGAGTGGGGATCAATATCCCCCCAGAGCAGTATGTGCTGCATTTGTTGCTGGTGAGGGAGGCGAAAAGGTCCCTGGTCAGAGTCCAACATTGGTTGAAGATGTCATGTACTACAAAGTTGTGGAGTTCCCACTCATGATCAATCACAATCTGTCTGCTGAGAGAATCTGCAATCACATTCTGAGTCCATGGGAGGTAGGCTGCAGATAGCAGAATCTGGTGAGTGATGCATCAATTCCAGATGTTGACTGCCTTCGTACACAGAGCAGTTGACTTTTTTGTTGTTTGTTGATGTAGTAAACAGTGGTAGTGTTGTCCGACATGATAAGAACATGATGGGAATGGATGGATGGGAGAAATGCTTGGCATGTCTTCCTTACAGCCTGGAGTTCCAGAATGTTGATGGGCATCCTACATTCCCGAGAGCTCCATCTTCTCTGTGTTATGTGATCTCCCATGTAGTCAAAGAGGGATAGGCAAGTTCTGGCTTGGACAGAAGGACAGTTGACTATGTGGGCTATGAGTTCTTGCAGAGTCTGGAACTTGTCCCTTGGTAGGTAAGCTTGTACTGTGACTGAGCTGATGGAGGCCCCTATGAAGTCTAGGGATTGTGTGGGGGTCCAAAGTTAATTTTTTGATGCTGATGCTGACTCTGAGGGAGGAAAGGAGTCTGAGCAGCACAGAGGTTGAAATCTGGGCTTCGACTCTGGACCATACTGCTAGGAGCCAGTCATCGAGATGGGGGAATGGAAGGACCCCATAATGCCTGAGGTAGGCCACCATGATGGAGAAAACTTTGGTGAAGACCCTGGGAGCAGTGGTGAGTCCAAATGGCAGGACCCTGTATTGAAAATGCTGAGGGCCGACCATGAACCTCAGGAACCATCTGTGGGCCAGATGAATGTCTGTGAAAATAAGCCACCTGAATATTGACATCCATAAACAATATGCCTTCTTCTAACGTTGAGATGATTGCTGCTAAGGTGACTATACGAAACTTGGGCTTGTGGATGAAGCGATTGACACGGTGGAGGTCCAGAATTGGTCTCTATTTGCCATTCTTTTTGGATACAGGATGGGTTGTGGAGGATTGCAAGGGTGAATAGGATTCAAGAGGACTTGCAGCCAGAGAGAACAGGGGATTGACCGGAGAATCGCACTGTCACCAGGAAAAGCCAGGTCTATGTGATTGGGGACTCCTTACTGAGAAGAATAGACATGTGTGTAACTAGAGCTGATCCAGAGAACAGAAGGTGTGCTGTCTGCTGGGTGCTAAGATCCGGAATGTGGACCTGAGGCTGAAGAGGATCCTAACGGGAGCGGGAAAGACTCCATTGATTGTCCTTCATGTGGGAATGAATGATACGGCTAGATTCTTGCTGGAACGTATCAAGGGAGACTATGCCAGGCTGGGGAAGACGCTTAAGGAAATTGAGACTCAGGTGATCTTCAGTGGGATTCTGCTTGTTCCTAGAGAGGGGCAACAAAGGTGTGACAAGATTATGATGATGAACAGATGGCTCAGGCAGTGGTGCTATATAAGGAGGGCTTTGGGATGTATGGCCACTGGAGGCATTCACGGACGGAGGACTGTTCTTTCGGGATGGACTTCACCTGAGTAGGGAGGGAAATAGACTTCTAGGATGGAGGCTGGCACAACTGATTAAGAGAGCTTTAACCTAGAAATTGGGGGGAGTTGGTTGGGAGATGTCCAGGTAATCTCCACGCCGGATTTTAACATTGAGAGGGAAGAAAACGAAGTAAGAAAGAATACAGCTGGGGGTAAGAGAATGGACATACAGAGGAAGGGTAGTGTAGATACCAGTCTAATAGGTGATACTGGTGGTAGAATGTCTGGTCCTAATCAGGTAAAGAATGTGAGTGAAGCTAAACAGCAAGAATTAAGATGTTTGTACACCAATGCGAGGAGCCTAGGTAACAAAATGGCGGAACTAGAGTTACTGGTGCAGGAAGTGAAACCAGATATTATAGGGATAACAAAAACATGGTGGAATAGTAGTCATGACTGGAGTACAGGTATTGAAGGGTATGTGCCCCTCCTAAGATAGTGCTTGGGGTGTGCTATAGACCACTGGGAGCTGATTTGGATATGGACAGAGACCTTTTAAATGTTTTTAATGAAGTACATTCTAATGGGAATTGTGTTATCATGGGAGACTTTAGCATCCCAGATATAGACTGGAGGACAAGTGCTAGTAATAATAATAGGGCTCAGATTTTCCTAGATGCGATAGTTGATGGATTCCTTCACCAAGTAGTTGCTGAACCAACAAGAGGGGATGCCATTTTAGATTTGATTTTGGTGAGTAGTGAGGACCTCATAGAAGAAATGGTTGTAGGGGACAACCTTGGTTCGAGCAATCATGAGCTAATTCAGTTTAAACTAAATGGATAAACAAAAATAGATCTGTGACTAGCGTTTTTTATTTCAAAAGGGCTAACTTTAAAAAATTAAGGAAATTAGTTAGGGAAGTGGATTGGACTGAAGAACTTGGGGATCTAAAGGTGGAGGAGGCCTGGAATTACTTCAAGTCAAAGTTGCAGAAACTATCAGAAGCCTGTATCCCAAGAAAGGGGAAAAAATTCATAGGCAGGAGTTGTAGAACAAGTTGGATGAGCAACCATCTCAGAGAGGTGATTAAGAAAAGAGCAGAAAGCCTTCCCATCTTCCAAGGAGTGGAAGATGGGAAGGGATCAGCAAGGAAAGCTACCTTATTGAGGTCAGAACCTGTAGGGATAAAGTGAGAAAAGCCATGTAGAGTTGGACCTTGCAAAGGGAATTAAAACCAATAGTAAAAGGTTCTATAGCCATATAAATAAGAAGAAAACAAAGAAAGAAGAAGTGGGACCGCTAAACACTGAGGATGGAGTGGAGGTTAAGGATAATCTAGGCATGGCCCAATATCTAAACAAATACTTTGCCTCAGTCTTTAATGAGGCTAATAAGGAGCTTAGGGATAATGGTAGGATGACAAATGGGAATGAGGATATGGAGGTAGATATTACCACATCCGAGGTAGAAGCCAAACTCGAACAGTTTAATGGGACTAAATCGGGGGGCCCAGATAATCTTTATCCAAGAATATTAAAGGAACTGGCACATGAAATTGCAAGCCCATTAACAAGAATTTTTAATGAATCTGTAAACTCAGGGGTTATACCATATGACTGGAGAATTGCTAACCCAGTTCCTATCTTTAAGAATGGAAAAAAAAGTGATCCGGGCAACTACAGGCCTGTTAGTTTGACATCTGTAGTATGCAAGGTCTTGGAAAAATTTTTTGAAGGAGAAAGTAGTTAAGGACATTGAGGCCAATGGTAATTGGGACAAAATACAACATGGTTTTACAAAAGGTAGATCATGTCAAACCAGCCTGATCTCCTTCTTTGAGAAGGAAACAGATTTTTTAGACAAAGGAAACGCAGTGGATCTAGTTTACCTCAATTTCAGTAAGGCATTTGATATGGTTCCACATGGGGAATTATTAGCTAAATTGGAAAAGATGGGGATCAATATGAAAATTGAAAGGTGGATAAGGAACTGCTTAAAGGGGAGACTACAACGGGTCGTACCGAAAGGTGAACTGTCAGGCTGGAGGGAGGTTACTAGTGGAGTTCCTCAGGGATCCGTTTTGGGAACAATCTTATTTATTTTTTTTATTACTGACCTTGGCACAAAAAGTGGGAATGTGCTAATAAAGTTTGTGGATGACACAAAGCTGGGAGGTATTGTCAATACAGAGAAGGACCGGGATATCATAGAGGAAGATCTGGATGACCTTGTAAACTAGAGTAATAGTAATAGGATGAAATGCCTTTAGGGATTAATAACAAGAATTATTGTTATAAGCTGGGGATGCATCAGTTGGAAGTAACAGTGGAGGAGAAGGACCTTGGAGTATTGGTTGATCACAGGATGACTATGAGCTGCCAATGTGATATGGCCGTGAAAAAAGCTAATGTGGTCTTGGGATGCATCAGGAGAGGTATTTCCAGTAGAGATAAGGAGGTGTTAGTACCGTTATACAAGGCACTGGTGAGACCTCATCTGGAATACTGTGTGCAGTTCTGGTCTCCCATGTTTAAGAAGGATGAATTCAAACTGGAACAGGTACAGAGAAGGGCTACTAGGATGATCCAAGGAATAGAAAACCTGTCTTATGAAAGGAGACTCAAAGAGCTTGGCTTGTTTAACCTAACCAAAAGAAGGCTGAGGGGAGATATGATTGCTCTCTATAAATATATCAGAGGAATAAATACCAGGGAGGGAGAGGAATTATTTAAGCTCAGTACCAATGTGGACACAAGAACAAATGGATATAAACTGGACATCAGGAAGTTTAAACTTGAAATTAGATGAAGGTTTCTAACCATCAGAGGAGTGAAGATTCGGAACAGCCTTCCAAGGGGAGTAGTGGGGGCAAAAGACATATCTGGCTTCAAGACTAATCTTGATAAGGTTATGGAGGGGATGGCAATTAATTTGTCTTTGACGGTAAATATGCCCAATGGCTTGTGATGGGATGTTAGATGGGGTGGGATCTGAGTTACTACAGAGAATTATTTCCTGGGTGTCTTGCTGGTGAGTCTTGCCCACATGCTCAGGGTTTAGCTGATCACCATATTTAGGGTCGGGAAGCAATTTTCCTCCAGGGCGGATTGGCAGAAGCCCTGGGGTTTTTTCACCTTCCTCTGCAGCGTGGGGCACGGGTCACTTGCTGGAAGATTCTCAGCACCTTGAAGTCTTTAAACCATGAATTGAGGGCTTCAATGGCTCAGACATAGGTTTGATACAGGAGTGGGTGGGTGAGATTCTGTGGCCTGCGTTGTGCAGGAGGTCAGACTAGATGATCAATAATGGTCCCTTCTGACCTTAAAGTCTATAATTTTATGATTCTAAGTTGAATAGAACCCTATCCCTTGATTTGTCTGGAGGAACCTGCTCTATTGCCCCTCTGTGTAGTGAGTCCCCCTCTAGGGGGAGGATACTGTTGTGACAGTGATCCCTGGGGAGGGGGCTATGGATGAGGTAATATGATGAACTCGATCATATAGCCATAGTGGATGACATTCAGAACCTACCTCTCTGTTTTTATTGCACTCCAAGCTGCTAAAAAGTGTGCTAGACGACCCCTGAAGGGGGTGAGGTGGTTGTATGGCAGCAGGCAAGGTGCTTGATGGCTCTCTAGGGTGCCTCAGAAATACCTCTTCTGTGGGGTTGCATCTGGGAGGAGGAAGGCTGCACGTGACTTATGAGGAGAGGCTGAGGGAACTGAGCTTATTTAGTCTGCAGAAGAGAAGAGTGAGGGGGGATTTGATAGCAGCCCTCAACTACCTAAAGGGGGGGTTCCAAAGAGGATGGAGCTCGGCTGTTCTCAGTGGTGGCAGATGACTGAACAAGAAGCAATGGTCTCAAGTTACAGTGGGGAGGTCTAGGCTGGATATTAGGAAAGCCTATTTCACTAGGAGGATGGTGAAGCACTGGAATGGGTTACTTAGGGAAGTAGTGGAATCTCCATCCTTAGAGGTTTCTAAGACTTGGTTTGACAAAGCCCTGGCTGGGATGATTTAGTTGGGGTTGGTCCTGCTTTGATCAGGGGTTTGGACTAGATGACCTCCTGAGGTCTTTTCCAACCCTAATCTTTTATGATTCTATGATCTTTGAGTCTTTTGATGCTTCCTTGGTGGTTCGTAAGGTCTCTGATGGAAAATCTGGGAGGTTGTATAATGCTGTGTGGGCTGCAGGTGATAGAATTAATGTTTCGGTGCAGGTGTGTAAATACCAAAGGAATGGAATGTAGCTCTCGAATCCTTGAGAGTGTGGAGGGAACCATCCATTATCCGGTTGAAGAGACGGGATTCATCGAAAGGGAGGTCTTCAATGGTATTTTGTACCTGGGAAAACCGGAGGTGTGGAGCCATGATTCCCTACTCATGACGATGCCCATGGCCATTGAGTGCAATGAGGTATCTGCCGCGTCCACCGCTGTTGAGCGATGTCCTTGCTACTAGCTTTCCCTTCTCAATTATTGCTTGGAAGCAGGTCCAGTCCTGCTGTAGCAGTTTTTCTGAAAAGTCCTCCAATTTGCTGTAATTCAGGAAATCATATTTGGAAGGTTAATGCCTGATCATACAAAATCCTGAACTGAAGTTTGGTTACACAGAAGACTTTATGGCCTAAAAGGTCGAACGGCTTGCCCTCCCTGTCAGATGGGGGAGCATGGGTGCTGTTGCCTACCCCTTCCGTTGCTGCCTGGACCACAAGTGAATTGGGAGGCGGGGGTGAAAACAGAAACTCAGACCCCTTGGCTGGTACACAGTATAATTTTTCTGCCCCCTTGGGGTAGGCGTACATATGGCTTGGTGTATGCCAAACCATTCTAGCTAGCTCGAGGATAGTATCATCTATCTGGCACTGATGAGTGAAGTATGTCCAGCAGCTTATGCTGAGTGTCTTGGATCTCCTCCAGGGGAATATGCAGCTCTCTTGCCACTCTACACAGGAGATCCTGGAATTGGCAGTACTCATCATAGGATGGAGGGATGCCAAAGGCACCGCTGCATCATGTGAGGAAGATGGGAATCTCTCCTGATCCGGTGGTACCGCAGGAACCAGATTGAGTGGCTCCTCTTCCGTTATAGGTTCCAAGTGTCTAATCGAAGGCACTGGAGATGGTGAAATGGATTAAGTCTCCCTGAAAGAACTGACGAGTTCCAAGGGTGGGTATTGGGGCTAGGATCCCCAATAGAGCCAGCATGATGGATCAGGAGGGAGTTGTGGAGGGCCCCACGGAGCATGGAACCAGTGACTCCGGGGTGACTCGAGTGGAGGATACTGCCACGATTTAGAAGGCCTTGTTGGTATTTGTAGTTGCGGGAAGGGATGGACAGTCCCTGTCCCTCATCCGATTCCTCCGAAGATGAAAATTTGGAGATCAATTCTATCGTCGGTACCGTCAGAGCTGGCGGAAGCGTATAAACTGCCGGAGTGAGGGGTGAGGAGTGCCTCAGATGTGGCATGTTCTGTGTTGAGATACAGTCTCCTTGGAAGTAGAGGGTCCCAGAAGGCGTGTCGATCTCAGCTCTCCCAGGGCAAAGACTTCATGGGGCTCTGGTGCTTTTCCCAGCCTCCCTGGAGTCAAGGGTACTCTGTCAGTCTCCAAAACTGGTATGGGAGCAATGGTATTCCCCAGAACTCTGTAGCTCTGAGGGATGCCGATGTTGACAGTGTGTGTGGAGCAGTACCTGGTACTGGCAGATCTGTTGATTTATGTGGACTCTTATCATGCTTATGCGCTTTACAGCATGCTCCTTCCCTATGACTGGAACTCATGGAAGGAGTCTCTGCTTTCTTAGGTTTAGTGGAAGACTTACTGCCATGCTTATGTGCTTACTTCCTTACCTCTCGACTAGGCCCCGGCGCTGGTACCACTGCAGCTAGAGGCACGCTCCTAGCAGCCTCTGGTCAATGCACGGGGTGGGGTGGGGGTTGCATGGCCAGTGTCTGAAAGAGGTCTCATGAAAGTTACATGTAGTGCTTCTAGAGGCGGAGAGCCCGGCCTTCTCGGGTCCGGCTGGGGAAGGATTAACAGATATTGCACCTGGATGAAATGTGGACAGGCAGTAGTGGCAGGATTGATGTTCATCACTGACTGAGAAGAAACGTGGGGGAAGCGTGGAGTTTAAAGCCTAGAGTCTTCAGCATAGTTCAGTACTTGCATATGGGTACGGGGCAGGGGATGGTGTGGTTCACGCGGAAACACCCCCCCCTCCCCCCAGAAAAGCCCCAACTCTATTCCCAAAACTAGCAAACTACTACAATTATTATATGAACAGTAAACACTGTAAAATACTTTAAAGCTAACTATGTACAACCACATATTTTTAAAGTGCTTACATAAGAAATAATTTACATAAGAATGGCCATACTGGGTCAGACCAAAGGTCTATTCAGCTCAGTATCCTGTCTACCGACAGTGACCAATGCCAGGTGTCCCAGAGGGAGTGAACCTAACAGGTAATGATCGAGTAATCTCTCTCCTGCCATCCATCTCCACCCTCTGACAAACAGAGGCTAGGGACACCATTCCTTACCCATCCTGGCTAACAGCCATTAATAGACCTAACCTCCATGAATTTATCTAGTTTTCTTTTAAATCCTGTTATAGTCCTAGCCTTCACAACCTCTTCAGGCAAGGAGTTCCCCAGGTTAACTGTGCGCTGTGTGAAAAAGAACTTCCTTTTATTTTTTTTAAACCCGCTGCCCATTAATTTCATTTGGTGGCCCCTAGTTCTTACATTATGGGAACAAGTAAATAACTTTTCCTTATTCACTTTCTCCACACCACTCATGATTATATACCTCTATCATATCCCCCCTTAGTCTCCTCTTTTCCAAGCTGAAAAGTCCTAGCCACCCTTCCCTTTATCACCTAAAACGAAACCATGAGGCAAGCCAAGGGCGCATGTGTGAACCAATGGCCACTAGTACTTTCAAAATCTCCGGCTCCGGATGCATGGCGAAACCCTCAGTGGAATACAGTAGGAACCATCACTTGAAGAAGAGTGTGCAAAACCTCACACACACGCCCAACAGAAACAGCACAAGTCATGCCAGGAGCCAGAAGCAGTGTGCATCCAGCAGGGCTTAGCATTGAGAGGGGTTTCAAACCTGCCTTTTCGCTACCTGAGTTTTCTGACAGTTTTGTTTCTAGTAGCTGACCTCCAAAATAGGATCAGCTGAACTTAACTGAGCAAAGGGTAACTAATCACCATGTCTCTCACTGCCAACCTGGACTAGAGAGTTCCTCAGCACTCATTTGACTGGTCTTTATGCAGCCAGTACTGAACATGATTGCTTCTGAGCTACCTGTGAAATTAACTTGATGTTGACAGCAGGAAAACATCATTCTTATGAAAACCCTCAACTTCACAGACATGATAAAGATATGGTAATAAAGTCAGAGGTGGCTCATACTAGTGAGAAATGTAGTAATGAATGTTGCTTTGGCCAAACTTCTACTACTATCTACTGCAATGAGTTGCTTCAAACCAATGCTAACTATATGTTTTTTTTAGGGAGAGAATTGCCAGTGTTTTTAGTAAGAGAGTACTGTTTACCCCATGAAGGGTAACATAGAATCTACACAGTATGAAACAACCCATGCACCAAAGTAGGAAAAATGGCTTGGCTGTCCAGCACAGTGTAGATCAGGGGTGGCCAACCCGTGGCTTTGGAGCCACATGCGGCTCTTCAGAAGTTAATACGCAGCTCCTTGCATAGGCACCGACTCCGGGGCTGGAGCTACAGGCGCCAACTTTCTAATGTGTTGGGGGGTGCTCAGTGCTCAACCCCTGGCTCTGCCAAAGGCCCTGTCCGCACTCCACTCCTTCCTGCACCCTCTCCTGAGTCTGCGTGCCCTCACTCCTTTCCCCTCCCCCCAGAGCCTCCTGCATGCCACAAAACAGCTAATCGGGAGGTTCAGGGAGGGAGGGGAAGGCGCTGATGGATTGGGAGCGGCGGGCGGTGGGGGAGCCGATGGGGGGAGGCTGCTGACGTATTACTGTGGGCTCTTTGGCAATGAACATTGGTAAATTCTGGCTCCTTCTCAGGCTCAGGTTGGCCACACCTGGTGTAGATGATAATTGTGATGTAAAGATGAATGTTAACAGCCCTATACAATCTTGACAGCAGTTAGGTAAACAGGAGACTAATGGCAGATGTTTTTATTTAAACTATAAGAATGGCACCTCCTGTGTGTCAATTCTGAATCACTGTCCTACAGCCAGTGAGACTCTGAACTGCAAACAAAGGTTTTTTAGGAATGAAATCAACTGAAATCTTAACTAGTCTCTGGTGGATAGTTACATTTCTAAAATAATACTCATTGCATACCCATAACAAACATGATTTGCTTAAAAATAAAAGCTTGTGTTTAAATTTTAATTATAGTTGGCTTCCCTTCATATGAGAGCCCTCAACAGAGTGCTGGGAAAACCCTGCAAGATCTCTCTACTGAGAATAAACATCTCACTAACATGAATGCCAAAAGGTGCCTTCAGACAGAGATCAGCAAGACACTCCATTGTGATAGGACCTAGGATTGGCCATCTTCTGGCTCAGCTGTCTCCCACATTCAGTAATCAGAATGAGGATAAGGACTTTCAGTTGAGATTTTCAAAAAGTCCAGAGTATTTAGCCATTCACCTTCCATTAGTCTGGATGGAAGACCTGTGGCTAAATCCCTAGACTACTTTGAACATCCCAGTTTACATTTATGTACCACTTTTCCTCCACAAAGGATGGCCAACACTTTATAAACTATGGGCTGGATTTTCCTCGGTTACACTGCTGTAAATTACAAGATGAAGCCCAGTAAAGAATAGATCTTCCTGGACAACAAAGTGACTAATAACACTCAGCATTCTCCTTGACCTTAGGACAATCATAGAATACGAGGGGTGGAAGGGACCTCAGGAGGTCATCTAGTCCAGCCTGCTGCTCAAAGGAGGACCAATGCCCAATTTTTGCCCCAGATCCCTAAATGGCTCCCTCAAGGATTGAGCTCACAACCCTGGGTTTAGTAAGCCAATGCTCAAACCACTGAGCTATCCCTCCCTCAAAGGTCATTGAGTCCAGCTCCCTGCCTTGACTAGCAGGACCAAGTACTGATTTTGCCCTGATCCCTAAGTGGCCCCCTCAAGGATTGAGATTGAGCATTGGCCTACTAAACCCAGGGTAGCAAACCACCTAGCTTCCCTCCCCCCTCAATCAGTTGATGCACCATGATTAATATCAGGGTTTCTAGCCTCTCAGAACCAAAGGCTACCTCTACACTGCAAGCAAATAAACAAACAAATAAACCAAACCCCATGACAGTGAGACTTAGACCATGACAACTGAATTGGGCTATGAGGCTTAAAATAGCAGTGTAGACCTTCAGGCTCAGGTGGAACCCAGGCTCTGAAACCTGGCAAGGAGGATGGGTCTCAGAGCCCTGGCTCCAGCCCAAGTGGTAACATCCACACTGCTATTTTTAGCCTTGTAGCATCAGCCCTGTGAGCCTGAGTTAGTTGACCAAGGCTCTGACACTTGATACCACAAGATTTTTTTTTGTTTGCAGTGCAGATGTACCCACACTGTGAAGTAAGTCTGCATGTGAGTGAAATTAACATTGGTGAAAGATGCTGGACTGTCAGCGCAGGAGACAGAAGTCCTCTCTTTATCCAGAGAAGAGGTACATCACTAGCAGTTGTGGTGCAAGCTTCCCCATGTACTTCAGCCCTTATCTGAAGGAACCATTTTTGGGGATAGTGGGTAACTCAGTTTCCATGGCTGATCCAAGCCTTGCAGTCTCTGTGGAGACTCATAGCAAGAAGGACACTTAGGGCTTGTCTACACTACAAAATTAGGTCGACGTAAGTTAGGTCAACCTACAGTCACTGCAGCAATTAAATCGGCTATTGGTGTCCACATTGCCCTCCTTCTGCCAGTGGAGCGTGTCCTCACCAAGAGCACTTGCACTGACTGAAGTGGGGCATAGTGGGGCACTGAAAGGCAAATCTTTGAATGGTGGCTTCCTTCAGAAGCAGCAGCCACCTGGAGAAGCCTTTACTGTGGCTTCATTGCCTACTAACCTCCATATTCCTGGGTTAATAGGTTAAAAATGAAGCAGAGTTTCCCAGGGTCTCTCACAGATGCTCTGGTATTTCCCGCACCCACTGGCCAATTTGACTGACACAAGACAGAGTTTGCTGTATGTTTGTTCTGAAACTGCATTTAAGTCTTATCGGTTTCAGTGCCTCTGCCCAAATCCCTGGGCCTCTGATATCCCCCAGGTAATGTTGGTGTTTCCATTTAAAACAACAATTTTACACTGTTTCCTCATTCTGAAGTCTATTTCTCACATTGTTTGAAAGCATTATTCAGTCCAGTTTCTTTTAAAAACTGCTCATATTGTGATCAGATAAAGTAACTTTTTCAAAGGAAATGTAATACTTTCCAAACCATTATCAGAAATATAACTCAGTCTCCAGATGATGAAATTATCTGTGTGTGTGACAATCCAGCTCAACCAGGGAAGGATTCTTGTAACATAGACACAAAAATGAACTTTCAGGCAGATAAGTGCAAAAAATAATTATGAAGCCTCTAATGAAAATGTTTCCTCTGCAATAAGGTTGACTATGTATTACCACATTTGTCTTACCAAACTGCATGGGACAATGGAACCAGCAAAAATGTTGGAAGCTTGAAGCTAATTCGTTCAGTTTATGGAAATTCTGCATCTGACAGCATTTTCAGTGTGCATAAATGTAACAAAAACATTTGGGTTTATGGTTCATTTGCACTGTAAAGTTCATAATAAGGCATGATTTTGTATAGATTGTCTGATGGAAAGTTTAACTAACCTAGTACAGAGTGTATTCCTGTTTGGACAGAGACTCTATGTACCACATGTGCCTTCGTTTGGCATACAGCTTCCTCCCTTTGGGAATTAACTACTGTACATGTTTATGTTGTATATATTCAGTCTTTTGGGTGCAACTCAAAATGAGTCTCCTGATCACCGATAGTCACTAATGAGTCTGTGTATTTTAAGCAAAATTGGGTTGTTATCCCCAGAGAGCTGATCTAAGTCCAGTTTATTATTATTAAACATGCTAGTGCCCAAGGGCCCTGATTGGGAAAGGGCCCCAGGGTGCTGAGTATTATGCACAGCACAGATAAGAGACAATCCCTACTCCAGAGGACGTACAGCCTGAACCACACACACGCTTGAAGGAGGGGAGGGGAGAGGAGGGAATGGGATGTCACATGCCATCAAATCCATGTGGTGTGGAATTGGCCCAGTGTTGTGAATTACGGGTTTGTTATTTGTTTTTCATCTGGGAGCAGATAAGGGGTGAGGCATGGCAAGAATGGTGGCAGCAGAGGTGGGAGGGGATTAAAAGAATGGGAGTTAATAAAAACGAGAGAATAGGAAAAGGACCAGTCACAGATCACCTGCCTGGTTGTGGTGAGCACCTAGGTGGGTGTGAAACTGAAGAAGGGTCTGGCTGTTGTTGAATGGCCTTAAGGCAGAGGTGAGCCTGAAGAAGGGTCTGGCAGTAGCTGTATGGCTTAGAGCAGGCAGATTTTCCGTGCATAATGGTAGAAAGAGTGGAGATGCATAAGGAAGAAGCTGATTGGTGGGAAGTAAAAAGGCTTGGAGCACTGGCACAAGCGAAGGCAGTAGCTGATGATGGTCACTAGAATTACCTATGCCAGCTAAAACCAGTTGTAAATGCAATATGAGAGCGTCCACAGAGGGGGCTGCACTGGTTTAAATTAAATGGGTTTTAAAAAAATATTTTACTTAAACTTGTGCAAATTGCTGTGTGCAGTGGAAGCCAACATCAGCTGGGTAGGGTGGGAATAAATTGTGAAGGGGCTTAAAGTTACAGACACGAAGGCTGGGTTTGATGGGGGAGATGAAGGCAGGGCCCATGGAGTATTTCAATGCACCTTCTTAAATCCATTTTCAATTTCAACTGGAGAAGTGATTCTTCACTTCCACTTCTAAAAGCTGTGTTATACTGTTGGTAGTATGGACAAACTGGAGGAATGGTCTGAAGTAAACAGGATGGAATTGATAAGGACAAAGGCAAAGTACTCCACTTAGGAAGGAACAATCAGTTGCACAAATACAAAATGGGAAATGACTGCCTAGGAAGGAATATTGCAGAAAGGGATCTGGGGGTCATAGTGGATCACGAGTTAAATATGCATCAACAGTGTAACACTGTTGCAAAAAAAGCAAACATCATTCTGGGGATGTATTAGTAGAAGTGTTTTAAGCAAGACACAAGAAGTAATTCTTCTGGTCTACTCCACACTGATTAGGCCTTAGCTGGAGTACTGTGTCCAATTCTGGGCACCCGCATTTCAGGAAAGATGTGGACAAATTGGAGAAAGCCCAAAGAAGAGCAACAAAAATCATTAAAGGTCTAGAAAACATGACTGAAAAAAATGGGTTTGTTTGGTCTGGAGATGAGAAGACTGAGAGGGGACATGATAACAGTTTTCAGGTACATACAAGGTTGTTACAAGGAGGAGGGAGAAAAAAGGATCTCCTTAAGAGAGGCTAGGACAAGAAGCAATGGGATTAAATTGCCACAAGGGTGGTTTAGGTTGGACATTAGGAAAGCTTCCTAACAGTCAGGATGGTTAAGCATTGGAATAAATTGCCTAGGGATGGTTTGGAATCTCCATCGTTGGTGAGTTTTAAGAGCAGGTTAGAAGAATGCCTAGATATCTAGATAATACTTAGTCCTGCCATGAGTGCAGGGGACTGGACTAGATGACTTCTCAAGGTCCCTTTCAATCCTACAATTCTATGATTGAATCTATGCAAAGCTGAAGAGAAAACAATGGCTATTCCATTCCTAACCCTCAAGCAGCCCTTGATATTCACACTGTAGGCCCTCATACAGCTCTGCCAATGTCTTTCAATCCTGATCCACAGTACCATCAGCTCAATTAAACCAAGACTGAGCTCCCTTCCCCTGACCTCTCAGTTCTGCACAAAACCTCACATCATTAGCTATCTCTGATGGGACTGGAAAAATAGGGAGTAGGTAAGATTGAGGTGCACTGGCAAAGTGAGTTGGGAAGTGGACTAAGAGACAATGACAAGCATGCAATTCCTAAAAAAAATTATTCCTGCCCAAAGCCTGTGTTGGGAATTATTAAGTTCTTCAGTTCCTTCAGCTTGGAAAAGAGGAGACTAAGGGGGGATATGATAGAGGTATATAAAATCATGAGTGGTGTGGAGAAAGTGAATAAGGAAAAGTTATTTACTTGTTCCCATAATATAAGAACTAGGGACCACTAAATGAAATTAATGGGCAGCAGGTTTAAAAGAAATAAAAGCAAGTTCTTCTTCACACAGTGCACAATCAACCTATGGAACTCCTTGCCTGAGGAGGTTGTGAAGGCTAGGACTATAAGAGGGTTTAAAAAAGAACTAAATAAATTCATGGAGGTTAAGTCCATTAATGACTATTAGCCAGGATGGGTAAGGAATGGTGTCCCTAGCCTCTGTTTGTCAGAGGGTGGAGATGGATGGCAGGAGAGAGATCACTTGATCATTACCTGTTAGGATCAATCCCTCTGGGACACCTGGCGTTGGTCACTGTTGGTAGACAGGATACTGGGCTGGATGGACCTTTGATCTGACCCAGTATGATAGTTCTTATGTTCTTATAGGGTTACACTGAGAAATCCGGTGACCCTACAGTGCTAGAAACATGAACTTTACACCACCAGAAAGGGAAATTCCCAGTTTCCTAATGGAACACCACCTATTCTTCCAATCATAGCAGGACTGAGATACTGGACTTTAAAATTATACCATTTAAAGCTGTTTTTAGAGGCATTAATGGACTCTACAGAGTTAACTAGACCTATGTGGAGGATGGAAGTTCCATTTTGTGAGGGATTTCGAGATTTCAAATCTGGCTATATGCCGAACTGGAACAAACACTGAATTTCTAAATTCTCAATGAAGAAAAATTCCATTTTGGGTCCATCACTTTATTTTGTTTCAACAAAATTGAAATGTTTTGTTTTTATTTCAATTTTTATTAAAAAAAATTTAGAAACAAAAAGTTATTTCAAAATGAAAACCAAAATGGTTCATTCTGAGAACACTGAAACAAGCAGTTTTGACATTGTCCGAACTTTTCTCTGGTTTTCTTCTAAAATAAAATTCCGGTGACATCAACCTGAGTTCAGATGTGGTTAGATTTGAAGGAAGTTTCTCTGATCAACTTTAAAGTTAACTACAGCAGAGGGATATAGCCTGGAGTCATGGGTTGCAGGTGGAGGGAATGATTCACCATTGTGCTCCTCTTGTTTTGTACCAGGTTAGTCCATGGGTTTAAGTGAAGTGACATTGGTGTGAAACACAAGTATTGCAGGGTGAATCAAACTCCGAATGTTGACACTAGTACTTTTGTAAAACAGTTTTTCTCTAACATGTGGCACACAGAGGACGTCATAGTGCGGTGGGAAGATTTTATTGCACTTGTCTGAGCTGTACCACTTGCAGGACAGACTGTAGTTGATAAAACCTCTCATGATCACATATTCTATCCTAAGAACTATGGAACACACTAAAACTGGATTTTTTTTCTATTGAAAAATTATCAGACCGGAACAATAACCCCCACAGAGACAGCACAGAGAGTTCTGTGACCAGGAGAAAGCATGGAACAGGGAGTGGTTAGTGGAGGAGGGTTCTGTTGTACTTGGTTCTCAGATACTGGATCCAAAGCACATGTGTGCTTGTAATGGATAACTTCTTTGAAAAAGGCACTACTGGGATGAAAAGGGGACATTCTCCTCCACCCCTACAATATTGTCAAGGGGCCCCAAATTATTGTCAGAAAGGCCAAAATATATACAGTTATCCAGTGTTAAAGCAGCAGATTGGCGAGTCCTCATCCTTCATATAAATTATAAATCATAGCAAAATACAGACATGGTAGCCAAACTTCATTTTTTTAAACTCTAAGATTTTCTAGGGGTCTAACTATCCTGGAATCATAGAATATCAGGATTGGAAGGGACCTCAGGAGGTCATCTAGTCTAAGCCCCTGCTCAAAGCAGGACTAATCCCCAGACAGATTTTTACCCCAGTTCCCTAAATGGTCCCCCTCAAAGATTGAACTCACAATCCTGGGTTTAGGAGGCCAATGTTCACACCACTGAGCTATCCGTCCCCCACCTCCTGGAAGGTTGTTTATTAACTAATGACATCCAGGGTCTCCAAATAGCCATTTGTTCCCCCAATAATGGGACCTTAGAACCCTGTTTTGGCAGGCATGTGATTCCTACATTAGGAGTATGTAAATATATGATATGGCTTCTGCACCAGGAAAGCAGTTTGATTTATTAAACTTACATTACATTTTGTCTTCCATGACCAATCCAGGCATATCTTTTTTAAAGTATTTGTCCTAAATCAAGGTTTGGACTTACCACTGATGTTTATTGCTGGCAACACGATAGACATTTTGGGCCGTCTGGTCTTATTATGGGTGGTGGCAGGCAACAACAAGTGATCCTGGAAAATATGAAAAGATGTGTTACATTTATATTGAAGCACTGAGTTGTAGAAATGCCTCTCCATTCTGTGCCACTTGCATTCCAGGTAAACCTATTTATGAAGGTTTGGTGATTTCATATTGGTAACAACAGTCACAGCCATTGCCCATATTGTGTAACCAGAAAAAATCTCTATCACATATGGCAACATCTGAAAGCACCTTAATCCTCATGTGGAAGGGGATGGAACTACTCTTAGGCCCCTGCTCAATCAGTCAGATTTAAGCATGTGGTACTTTCAGGGCCGCTGCTACCATTAAGGCAAACTAGGCTGTTGCCTAGGGTGCCAAGATTTGGGGGCGCCAAAAAGCAGTGCCCCCAATTTTTTTTACAGCGTTCCTACGCCCCTTCCCCTAGCACGTGGTCGCCACTCCACTTCTCCCGCCTCCCAGGCTTGCAGCGCCAATCAGCTGTTTGGCGCCACAAGCCTGGGAGGGGAGAATTAGCGCAGGGCGGCGTGCTCGGGGAGGAGGCGGAGCAGAGGTGAGCTGGGGTGGGGAGCTGCCACACGGCTCCCTAGGCTGGGGGGCTGGGAAGCTGCCGCTGGGGTGTCTCAGGGTGCGGGGGGGAGCTGCCGCAGGGCTCCCCACCCCAGCTCACCTCTGCTACGCCCCCTCCCCGAGCACGTCGTCGCTGCTCCACTTCTCCCACCTCCCAGGCTTGCGGCGGCAATCAGCTGTTTGGCGCCACTAGCCTGGGAGGGGAGGAGAATTAGAGCGGGGGTGGCATGCTCGGGGAGGAAGCGGAGCAGAGGTGAGCTGGGGTGGGAAATTGCTGCAGGGCTGGAGGGGGGGGGCGAGCGCAAGGTGGAAGTTTCGCCTAGGATGCGAAACTTCCTTGCACTGGCCCTGGGTACTTTACTGAACTGGAGCCTTCACTGCCCACGCTGTTTGGTTTATGTCATCCTGTTAAATCTGTCATCTAATTGAAAAGGGAAGTCTTTCTTCCCTCTTTTTGATGACGATGGATTTACTGCTTGGGAAAATGAAGACCTCTATTTATGCCCAGAACTGGTAATGCAAAGGAAGTGTCAGCCCAAGTATCTCCCCCACTGCCTCAGCACCCTGACCTACAGGAGCCACCTCAAAGAGTTAGAGAAGAATTAATTTTCCATTCCACTTCAAACCTCAGCTTCTCCACCAGCCAGGGTGTTAATGGTGATGTACACCAGCTCACTACACAGTTATTAAAGAGCCCTTAGAAACGGAATGGCTTTTGGTCACAATTATAACCTAACTTCTGGTGTGAAACATAAAAAAATAAAACTGACAATTAATAAACACCCACCAAAGCCTGCCCAGGCCCTCAAATACAAATACAAACTCAGGTTTTCCAAACCAAAACATTTGCTAACTATCTTGGGCCAAAACCTCCAAGTCACACCCTGGCAACCTGCTGGTTTCAGTCAGACTGACCAGGGAATGCAGTGGGGAAGGGATTAGAATTTATGGATGAGTTGGAAAGTTTTAAATACAAAGGAGAAGGAGACATATAAAGCTGTGCACTGGTCTCTAAGACCAGATTAGTGCTGTGGCCTTTAACTTTTTAACTTTCAAACAGGTAAAAAGGGAAAGTGAGTCTGATGTTCTCATCCCATTTCAAATCCTACCACAACGTGAAACTCTCATGACATTAGAGACAACTGGGGAGTGGGCAGGCGGCTCTGAGGTTCATTGGCACAGCTCTGTAGGGGGTCAAGGTCAGGAATAGCATGGACTGCTCTGGGTCAGGACTGAGGGACATGGGCAGGGAGGAATTTCAGAAGCCTGCACTATGCTTTGCTCAAGGCAGCCCTATCAGCCCCTCAATTTCATGAGAACAATATTCACTTAATTTTTGTTTTAAACAAATGCAAAATTGTTTGGTGTAAGTTTCAGGGTGCTCCTAGGGAGTTCTTCATACAAAGCTAAGTCTTAGATATATTGGTGAAGTATTTTGCAAGATACCACAAAGAAAAAGAAAAAGAAAAAGAGATTACTGTCCTTGCTAGTAAAAAAACCCCAACTCAATAAAGAACTCTATTTAAAAACAACCATGGCTCTCAATCTACAACAGTCAACTCTGGCACTAAATTCTTAAAACCCCATAGTCAAGTATTGCTGAAGTAGTGACAAAACTCAGCAAAGTCCAACAACTCCACAGTAAAGGCTATTGTGAAAATCAACACAGAATATGTCTCCTGGGAATGCCTTAATGACAAGGTCAGCGTTAGGGCTAAACTTCCTGGCAGTGTTTGTGTCATAATCGGAAGATTGCTTTTAAACACTAGTGCTTGAATTTTGCGCCCTTGATTTTTTTTCTTTTCAAAAGGAATTGTTCCTGGAAAGTTATAAAACTGAATATTATTTACTGAATACTGGAGCTGCTTCTTCGAGGACATAAGTCAAGTAACTGATTAGCAGATTTAACTCAGTGAATCCTAGTTATCTGTTTGCTAAAGAATTTCAAGGTTGATGAAACATTCACACTTTAATTTGGTTTTATTTTTGTCTGTATTATTGTAGCATCCTATGAGCCCAGGCATGGACCAGTTGTCAATAGTACCTTTATTGATTTTGAATTATACAATGAGAGGAGACCCCCTATCTGATCATTCTAGGGCTGCTGGATAAATATTTAGAAATAAACAGCAGCCCCATTGCAAATAATCATACAAAATGACCATTCTGCATAGAAGTAAAGCAAAACCCCATCTTTCCTTGTACATTGCCCACAACAGTATGTGCTTCCTCTGTTGTCCTGCTAAAGAGATCTCAGTGCTGGTGAAAGATGCTGGATTGAAAGGTTACAGCAAACACCTCTTTCAGTACCCTGAGCAGATATAGAACAGGCAGTGCCCATGCCAGTTTATGCTACAACCGCCCCTCATCAGCAACAGACGCCAGTGCAAACATCTCACACGTGAGCTGCGCAAATTCCACTAGCTCCATTACTTCACAGCTGAGTTCTAAATCTTGACTCTAATACAAGTAGAATTGGAATCTAGCTAACTCAGAGAGGATTTACCTTCCATGATTCTCCAGGAAAGCTACATTACACAGCGCTCATGCAGCTGGACAGACCCTGGCTCCATCTATCAGCTGCAGAGAATACAAGTGGGACCCTGGCTAAGCAACTATTTGCCAGAAGAGAACAGATTATGTCCAAACCTGATGTTCAGTTCAAGGTGTAAAACACACCGCTTCTATAAAGCCTCTACCAGAAGCAAATCTCTTGCAAAAAAAATTATATAGAATCCTGCTCTTCTGTCCAAGAAGAACACAGAGGAAGAGAACAGAGTGCCCAGTGTCTAGTTGGGCACGAATACACCAAAACACATGCTTTGCTGTTTAGATCATTACAGTCCAAACAACATAGCAAAAAAAAAAAAAAAAAAAAGAGACTTTCAATGTAACGACAGAGTGAGAAAAGTCATGTGATTTGCATGCTCACATCCAAACAGGCTTTGGAGTTTTCATACAACTCCACAGCACTCCCAAGGGGACTTTGAAGAAGAAAGGTGTGTGAAAGGCTAATATGCCCCAAGCCCAAAGTCTTGGCCAGTGCTAATTCTTAGGTTGAAAGTTGGGGACAGCCCAAATTCAGCCCAACTCAGGGATGTTTTGCAACTTGCCAGGAGCCAGTGATTTGTAAGCATCCTTATCTTTGACAAGGCGATGTGTTCCCTGTCAACATAGGATTTGCCATGGTCTATCTTGATCCAAAGAGAGAGCCCTGTATTGAAGGTGAGGGTAGCAACAAGTAGACCCTGTAGCCTATCTTTGGCCTTTGGTCTGTACTCTGGCTACCTATGATGTTAGTCATCTGATTGGAAATCTGGAGTTGTTAAAAATCAAGAGGAAAACAGACTCCTCCCTTCTGAGGTATAATAGCAACTGATCAATTTTAATCTTCAAGCCACTTTGCCAGCATTAACTTTAATCAGTCCTCACAATGTTCCTGTAGGAGAGAGAAATATTATTTATTATCCCCATTGTGGAGATGGGGAATCTCAAGTTTGGGGTAAAGTTACTTGCCCCAGGCTACAGAGGGAGTGCGTGGCAGAGCTACGATTAAAATTTAGCTGCCCTGATTCTGAGTCCCATACTCTAGCCACTAAAGCAAACCCCCTCTCTATGCTCTAGATGTCCTACAGTAAAATTAGGTCTATATTTTATATTTGGGGATGGGTGGATATCCTTATCTGCTCTTGTGCCTTGAGGACCCCAGTTTCCCTTGCTTTACATCCTGCTCCATCTTAGGGCTGTTAAACATTACGTGCCCAGATATTGCTGATGTTTTTCTGCAGTCTTGGACAAACTCACAAAGGTGTCAACACAGTTTCAAGAGCATCCCTGGAGAAGGATGGCATAGGCAGCACTCTCTTTAGAAAAAAGAACAGGAGTACTTGTGGCACCTTAGAGACTAACAAATTTATTAGAGCATAAGCTTTCGTGGACTACAGCCCACTTCTTCGGATGCATCCGAAGAAGTGGGCTGTAGTCCACGAAAGCTTATGCTCTAATAAATTTGTTAGTCTCTAAGGTGCCACAAGTACTCCTGTTCTTTTTTCTAAAGAGAGTGCTGCCTATGCCATCCTTCTCCAGGGATGCTCTTGAAACTGTGTTGACACCTTTGTGAGTTTGTCCAAGACTGCAGAAAAACATCAGCAATATCTGGGCACGTAATGTTTAACAGCCCTAAGATGGAGCAGGATGTAAAGCAAGGGAAACTGGGGTCCTCAAGGCACAAGAGCAGATAAGGATATCCACCCATCCCCAAATATAAAATATAGACCTAATTTTACTGTAGNACCCCAGCCCCTCCTTTTACATTGCAAAGCCATTTTAAATGGCCAACCCAATGGGTCCTTGGGTTAACATGCAGCACAAATCCAACTACCCTCCCCCCCCCCCACACACACACCCAATTCTCTGGGATGATCACTTCACCCCTCCCCGCAACCACGTGGCTAACAGCGGGGAACATTTCTGTTCAGCCGAGCAGGAACGGGCACCTCTGAATGTCCCCTTAATAAAATCACCCCATTTCAACCAGGTGACTGTGAATGATATCACTCTCTTGAGGATAACAAAGAGAGATAAGGAATGGATGTTGTCTGCATGCCAGCAAACAGCGGGACCATACGCTGCCATGCTTTGTTATGCAATGATTCCAGACTATGTGCTACTGGCCTGGCGTGGTAAAGTGTCCTACCATGGCGGACGGGATAAGGCAGCCCTCCCCAGAAACCTTTTGCAAAGGCTTTGGGAGTACATGAAGGAGAGTTTTCTGGAGATGTCCCTGGAGGATTTCCGCTCCATCCCCATACACGTTAACAGACTTTTCCAGTAGCTGTACTGGCCGCGATTGCCAGGGCAAATTAATCATTAATCATTAAACACGCTTGCTTTTAAACCATGTGTAATATTTACAAAGGTACACTCACCAGAGGTCCCTTGTGTGCCCTCAGGTCTGGGAGCACACCTTGGGTGAGTTCGGGGGTTACTGGTTCCAGGTCCAGGGTGATAAACACATCCTGGCTGTTGGGGAAACCGGTTTCTCCGCTTCCTTGCTGTGAGCTATCTTCATTGTCTTCATCATTATCATCTTCCACGTACCCCGAACCCGCTTCCCTGTTGCATGTTTCTCCACTGACGGAGTCAAAGCACATAGTTGGGACAGTGGTGGCTGCACCCCCTAGAATGGCATGCAGCTCCACGTAGAAGCGGCATGTTTGCGGCTCTGCCCCAGACCTTCCGTTTGCCTCTCTGGCTTTGTGGTAGGCTTGCCTTAGCTCCTTAATTTTCATGCGGCACTGCTGTGTGTCCCTGTTATGGCCTCTGTCCTTCATGGCCTTGGAGACTTTTTCTAATATTTTGCCATTTCGTTTACTGCTATGGAGTTCAGCTAGCACTGATTCGTCTCCCCATATGGCGAGCAGATCCCGTACCTCTCGTTCTGTCCATGCTGGAGCTCTTTTGCGATCCTGGGACTCCATCGTGGTTACCTGTGCTGATGAGCTCTGCGTGATCACCTGTGCTCTCCATGCTGGGCAAACAGGAAATGAAATTCAAAAGTTCGCGGGGCTTTTCCTGTCTACCTGGTCAGTGCATCTGAGTTGAGAGTGCTGTCCAGAGCGGTCACAATGAAGCACTGTGGGATAGCTCCCGGAGGTCAATAATGTCGAATTCCGTCCATACTACCCAAATCCGACCCACAAAGGCTGATTTTAGCACTAATCCCCTCGTCGAAGGTGGAGTAAAGAAACCGGTTTAAAGGGCCCTTTAAGTCGAAAGAAAGGGCTTCGTCGTGTGGACGTGTCCAGGCTTAATTCGATTTAACGCTGCTAAAGTCAACTTAAACTCATAGTAGAGACCAGGCCTAGTTCTCTTTTAAACCCTGTTATAGTCCTAGCCTTCACAACCTCCTCAGGCAAGGAGTTCCACAGGTTGACTGTGCGCTGTGTGAAGAACTTCCTTTTATTTGTTTTAAATAAAACAATTCTGCTGCCCATCAATTTGTAAAAGTATCTCTTTGTAGAATGTAATACATTGGGCAAAGACATTATTCTGCTAAACTCCTAAAGCATTTTTAATTTCACACCAGAAGGGAAAAAATAAGCTATTATTCACCTCTGATCTTAAGTCTGTAGATATGTATATCTAAAATCAAAATGTTATTTGTAGGCTTGGCAATTTTTTTTTTTTTTGTAATTTCAATGGATAGTATCAATTTGTATTTTTTCCTGAATTTTTTCAATTTGAATTTTCACAGTTGCAGGAAATTAAGGGTGTGTGTGTGTGTGACAGACAATAATTATTTAATGACGGTAGATGTTGACAGTGCGGCTGCAGGGAAGATCCCTATGTCGCTGATGGGCCTCAGACATCTGGGCACAAGGTTCTGGAGAGGCTGCAGTCCTGCCCCACCAGAACAGAGACCCCAGCCAATGCCATCCCAGGAGGAGAACCCATGGGGGCAGGGAAGGCCTTCTCACTGCTGAGCAGCTCCAGTCCAGGGATGGCCCCAGCACTTGCAGATGGTGAGAATGTCAGCAGGGCTGTGACAGAGGGGCTTTGCCCGCAGAGGGCTCCCTGTGTGGCTCAGAGCCCAGGATAATGAATCTCTATGGGTGCAAGGTGCTGGGGAGGCTGCCTCGCTGACTGCCATCAATGCTTTCTTCCCCCTGGTCAATTTCTGTCCCATGTGAAATTAATGTTTAGTGGACTAATGATTTAAATCAAATCCTTCCAAGCCTAGTTATTTGTGAAGAAATACATGAGATAAAACTGAAAAGTAGTAAAAGCAAATCCTAAAAGCCAACATCTGCATCGTTCCTGCAAGTGTCAGCCAGAAGCAGAATAAAGACATTAGCCTACAACAAATGGCTCTGGCTCAGGCCAAGATATACACTTGGATGAAATGACAATTTCAATAGACGATGCAAAGCTGATGGAGCTGGCATGACCACCGGAAAAATAACAGCCTGGAAAGACAAGATCTCCTCTCCAGCCTGGTGATACAAAAGCCAGATGACCTAAATATTCAAAAATCCATCCACACCGACAATACCTTTCTTTAATAAGTTCGAAATACAGTAATTCAGGATTTTCTGGGGCTAAAGGATTTTAATTGTTACTTATTAATCTCCCTGTAATAATCGTATTTATCAAGCCACTGACCTCACAAAACAGTCAGAATCAGTGTTAGAATACGACACAGAACATCATGAAACATTTACAAGCTATTTTCCCTATAAAATGGAATGTCTAATCAGATCCTGCTACTCTTTAAGCCACTCTAGTGTCTGCCACCTACTTCCAGACACAACCCTAGGGGATATTGCAAGTGTTCAACAATTCAATCCCTGAGCATGGTGCAGGAAAGTGAATGTGGTCCTTAAAGAATCTAAGGATGTAAGATCAAAGGTAAACTGCTCCAATTCTGGTAGTTATACTCTGTATCTCTAAATATCCCCTGTAGTTTCAGAAGGAAATGGAACTCTTTTTCACTGTGCTAGGATATTCCAGTGTTGCCAGCTCCTGCTGTTTTAGTCTAAGTTTTGTGATATTTGGGGTGTTTCTTAAAGCTCAAGCTCCTGGAATTATGTGAGAATATGTGATAATGTGTGAAAATCTCAGCTTTTGTTTTAAAAAAGTAAATTTCTAGCCCTCATAGCTGCAGAACAAAGCTTGAAAACGTGACCTGACTCTAGCGTCAGAGTCTGTCTACACAGTAATTAGACACTTGTGGCTGGCCCGTGCCAGCCAGCTTGTGCTCACAGGGCTCAGGCTGCGGGGCTGTTTCATTGCAGTGTAGATTTCTGGGCTCAGGCTGGAGCCCAAGCTCTGGGACCCTCCCTTCTTGCAGGGTCCTAGAGCCTGGGCGCCATCCAAGCCCAAATGTCTACACAGCAATAAAACAGTCCAGCAGCCCAAGCTCTGGGAGCCTGAGCCAGCTGGCAGGGGCTGTGGGTATTCTAGTTGCTGTGTAGACATATTGTAAGGGTCCAAAAAACAGAAAATAAATAAAAAGTTCCCAAAATATATTCTTCTTAAAATAATGATTTAGGGACCTGACTGGTGGCGTTTGAATGCTTGGGGGTGGCATTCCTGCTATTCTCTGATTTTGCTAAGCCCTGTTAAATAGCTATCATGTTTCACCCCGCCATAGATGCATTTTAGTGGTGGATGAAATGCAATGTATTTATAGGCATTTCTATGATACTCATCATCAAAGCACTGGAATGCTGCAAAACACTGACTAGGTTATTGTTACTGCACCTGTGACACAGGGAAATATTATGATCCCTTTGGGGAAAACCAGCAAGAGAGAGTTTTGAAAAGTGCCTAAAGGACTGTCTATACTTGAAAATGAATTGGATGAAGGTAGGGTTCTGAATTTTCAGCACAATAACTCTTTTTGAGTATTTCCCTATGTGGGCACTCTTATTCCAGAGTAAGACTGCCTTGTTCCAGTTTAGCTTAATCTACCTTCAAAGAATAGCTCTTCTGGAACAATTCCGACTGTAGACAAGCCATCAGAGCCATATAGGCCTAAGGGACAGATTTTCAAAATTAGGTCATACACCTTAAGAACAAGGTCATCCTTCCTTTCCCCTATATACTCCTTACCTAACAAGACCATCCTCCCCTGTATTTTCCTTAACAGGGTAATTGTCATATTTATGTTTGGACAGTATGTTTGAAAGTTCTTTTAACAATCTTCTGCATAATGAAATTACAGAATGAAAAATAATTATAACAGATTTAATGTATCATTATAATTAATAAAATATTTTAATAAATATTGGTTTCACTGGCTTAAATTTGTTTAAGTAAGGTTAGAGTGACAAAGTGGGTGAGGTAATATCTTTTATTGGACCAACTTCAAGCTTTCGAGCCACACATAGCTCCTCCTCAGACCCAGTGATTCCAATCTTGAATTAAAGACTCCAAATAATGGATGGTCCACAACATCCTTAGCAAAATTCTATGGATGATGTGAGAAGGTGCTTCCAGAAAAGTGATATGAAAGAGATATAAATGAATATACAAAACGAACCAGGCTGGTTCTCTTGGGAAAAAAAAAACAAAAAAAAAAACCAGGGGTTCTTTTCTCCTAATATGCTTTTGTGAAAATAGAATCACAAAAGGCAGGTTATTCAGAACCCTGTGCGCTTATTGTATGGCCAAAACCATGACATGTAGGCAGCCTGGTTATTTTTCCGATCCCACCCAAAGGGGTAGAAATCCGCATATACAGGGGATTGGAATTGGCATGGCTCCTCCCCAAAATTGGTGGATAACAGCCAGAGCCATGCACAAAAATAAAATCTTTGAAGAACACTGGTGTGGACGAGAGCAGTTCTGGTTGGACAATTTTAGACAGGCATTAGAGTGCTGCAAAAATTCATTCATCTCTGTAAGTGATCAAGATGCCTCTTGAGGCTTGTCACATACAAACAACAAACATGCAAGGAAAAGGCAGTAAGATAACACAGGTAGTGGAGGGGAGGACAGAGTTGTTCAAAGCCACTCAAACAACTGTAGTTGCTTGTCCTCGCAGAGGAATGAGTTGAGCACTAATACTATTTGCGGTCACTGAAGACAGACTTCACTTCTACTGGAGGAAACAGAGAAGAACACATTACACATACTCTTTTTGACAAGAAGCATGAGCCTATAGCAGGCCTAGACAGCAAGGCATTTTTCTAAAGTGAAGCAGTCACCATATGCATTCCTATGCTGACTTACAGCTATTGTACCTAGCATGTACTTTATTTGGAATGAAATATTCTCACCTAGGCCTGCCTGTGAGCCAGAGGCTGGACAGCAATAGTACTATAGATAAATGGCTCAGTCACAATAGATTTTAAGCCCAGAAGGGACCATTCTGACCATCAAGGGTCTGACCTCCTGCATAGCACAGGGCAGAGAGTCCCACCCAGTGATTCTTGTATCAAGCGCATAATTTGTGTTTCTACTAGGGCACACCTAGAAAGAAACACCCATTCTTGATTTAGAGCCTTCAAGTGATGGAGAATCCATCATGTCATCTGGGAAGCCGTTCCAATGGCTAATTATTCTCACTGTTAAAAATTTGCACCTTATTCCCAATCTGAATTTGCCTATCTACAGCTTCCAGTCATTGAATTTTGTTCTGCCTTTGCTGCTAGTTTAAAGAGCCCTCTGCTACCAGAAATCTTCCACCTGTGTAAGTACTTGTAGACCATGATCAAGTCATAAGGACATAGGGATGGCCATACTGGGTCATAGAATCATAGGGTAACCCCCTGTCAAGATGCAGGATTTGTTGTGTCTAAACCATCTGTGACTCTGTGTTAAGTCTGTTATAGGATTTGAGAAGTTCACACTTGATATTTGGTGAAATCTAATTATAGAACACATAACCAGACTGGGGTTTGTGCTCTGCTTCTTAACAGTCTGCCTGAGGCTGGCACCCATGTTCATGAACGACTCGAAACAGAGTACTGGGGGTATGTTCACTTGCTTTCTACCATGACCTCTAAGTCTGTTCCCAAGTTGCTGCTTTGCAAGATACAGTCCCCCTTCCTCTTAGCGTGACTTATGTTCTTTGTTCCTTGAAGTATGACTTTGCCTTTGATCATATTAAAACATGTTTTTGAATGCGTGCAGCTTAGCAAGTGATTTAGATCACTCTGTATCAGCAACCTTTCCTCATAATTATTTAGCAGCCAACCAACCTTTGTGTCAGCTGTAAACTTAACATCAATGGTTTTATATTTTATTCCAGATCATTGATATAACTACTGAATAGTATTAGGTCAAGAACTAAGATCCTGCACTCGTGTGCTAACCCCTAGGCAGTGCTGCTTTCCAGTATAAATCAAGATTTGAATGATAAATCATCTGAAATTTACTGACTCATGTACTTTACTAAAGTACAATAAGATATTTGAAATCTGGCAGGTTGGAAATACAGTAGAACCACAGATTTACGAATACCTCGGGAATGGAAGTTGTTCGTAACTCTGAAATGTTCTTAACTCTGAACAAAACGTTATGGTGGTTCTTTCAAAAGTTTCCAACTGAAAATTGACTTAATACAGCTTTGAAACTTTACTATGCAGAAAAAAATGCTGCTTTCCCTTTTCTTTTTTTAAAGTAGTTTGTTTAACACAGTACTATACTGTATTTGCTTTCTTTCTTTTTTTTTTTTTTGTCTCTGCTGCTGCCTGATTCTGGTTCCAAATGAGGTGTGTGGTTGACTGGTCAGTTTGTGACTCTGGGGTTCGTAACTCTGAGGATTTACTATACTAGTTTAGGGAAAATTCAGTGTTTGTATGGTGTTCAAATAAAAATTCAACATCATCATCACAAGTCCATTTTGTTTCACATTTGGGTTTATTCACCTTACCAGTAAGTGCTAACTTTGGGAAAGGTTAGTGGCCACCACATGAAGATAACACACGCCAGAGCTGAGGGGGAAGGCAATACGCCTCCTTCCTGAAGTCTCTGAAGATGGCCAGAACAATGAGGTGCACAAGAAACATGGGCTTGGCATACTAACTAGTGTGAGCAGATGGAATTTCCAGCACTTGTTTCACACCTCTGGTGCACCCTGAGATCACTGGTCTTGGCTGTGTTTCCAATATACAGATGTTTGAGTCTTCAGCCCATGCTGCACATCACAGTGACTATCACAGTTAAAAGAAACACTGCCACAAGCAGCTTTTAGGAGCACAAACCCTTTGATAGGACATGGAGTGTCCCTTCTTCTGTACCAGTGGTTCTCAGAGAAAGCTCAGTGGAGCCCTCTGTGATGCTTCCCAAGGGCACACAGGGCTATGAGGCACCTCACTATCACCTGCCTTTTGCATGAGGGATGTGATGGGTTTGGTCACAGAGACCTCCTTGGGACTGTCACCTGATGTGCTGACATTGCCTCTGAGCCCGTTTTCCCTGATGGCTTGGGACTCCAGAACTCTGCCTTGTTGAGCCACACACGCTAGTCTACTGCAACACAGACCCAGGTCTGGTCCACACCCCCAAAGCTGCAGGCTTTAACCAAAAACTGCTCAGCAGGTTTCCTATCTCCAGCACCCAAACACCCAGCTCCTAGTGGGATCCAAACCCCATATAAATCCATTTTACTCTCTATAAAGCTTATATAGGGTAAACTCATAAATTGTCCGCCCTCTATAACACTGATAGAGATATATGCACAGCTGTTTGCTCCCCCAGGTATTAATCACTTACTCTGGGTTCAATAATAAACAAAAGTGATTTTATTAAGTATAAAAAGTAGGATTTAAGTGGTTTGAAGTAATAACAGAGAGAACAAAGTAAGTTACCAAGCAAAATAAAACAAAAACACGCAAGTCTAAGCCTAATAAATTAAGGAACTGCTTACAGGTAAATCTCACTCTTAGAGATGTTCCAATAAGCTTCTTTCACAGACTAGACTCCTTCCTAGTCCAGGCCCAATCCTTTCCCCAGTACAGTTCTTGTTAGTTTCAGCAGGCATCTTAGATGAAAAGCAGGGACTCTCTCACGACTAGGATCCTTTTTGTTCTGTTCCACCCCCTTTTATAGCTTTGGCACACGGTGGGAATCTTTTGTCTTTCTGGGTCCCCACCCCTCCTTCTAAATGGAAAAGCACCAGGTTTAAGATGGATTCCAGTTCAGGTGACATGATTACATATCACTGTAAGATCCCCTTCTTCATTACCTAGGAGCTGACCAACACGTACAAAGGAAGGCTTGCAGATAAACAAACCCATTCAAGTTCATTGATTCTGAAGCACCCTTAATGGCTTCCACTTAATGTGTTTACATCAGTAATACAAGTTTATATCTTATTCTCCTAACTTCAGACATAAAAATAACACATGCAAACAAATAGGATGAACACACTCAGTAGATTATAACCTTTGTAATGATACCTTACAAGAGATCTTTTGCATTTAGCATATTCCAGTTACATCACATTTACACTCATAGGTATATTTCCATAAAATGTTAGAATATCAGGGTTGGAAGGGACCTCAGGATGTCATCTAGTCCAACCCCCTACTCAAAGCAGGACCAATCCCCACGCAGATTTTTGCCCCAGTTCCCTAAATGGCCCCCTCAAGGATTGAGCTCACAACTCTAAGTTTAGCAGGCCAATGCTCACACCACTGAGCTATCTTTCCCCCATTATGGAGTGCAATGTCATAAGGGACTCTTGTCAGTCCCTGCTGTGGATCAGATCCCTGAAACTGCCAGCCCATGGCAACACAAGCACTGCCTGCCAGGTCTCGCTCTCTCTGTACAGATTATTAACAGGCACACTCACCCACCTCCAAGTCCTCTGAGTGTCCTTCTTGAGTGCTCAGTCCCTGTTCTACTGAACACTCACAGAACTCTTAATGTAGTAGTAGGATTTTATGTTTGTATTTTATATAATTTAGAATGAAGGATAAAAAATAATAATATAGTATGTATGAAATGTATTGGTGTATGATTTGATCATATTCTGCCAGCCACCCTTTTGAATAGCAGAAAGGAATGGCCGAATGGGCCATCAGCCAGAATCTGTGTCTGGACTGATTTCAAGGCAGTAACAGATTCTTTGAGGGTCACCAAGTTGTTGTAGATTTAGCATTTTAAAATTAGTAAAGGAATGCCATAATTGTTGGGTTTTTTTTGCATTACAATTTGATGTTCCAGTTCAAAATGTTCTGTGTAAATTAATTCTGTTTTGTGTGTGAATGAGGAATGTATGGGTTAAGAGATAAGTGTGAAGGCCACTGCTGAACCAGATGGTCTAGGGAGGAGCTGGAGACAGAAGCAAGGGCACCAGAAGGATGCAACACGCCCCTATTGAAATGCCAGAGGAGGGCAGATTGACGACTATAAACAAGATGATAGGCACCTATCAATGGGGACAAGATAATGATGATCAAAACCAGCATGGAATAACTCCCTGAGGAACTTGATGTAAAGAATGAGAAGGACAATTTAAGAAAACAAGCACTCAAACAACAATTGATTACAGCATGAAGGTGCAAAGCTCACTGGTCCCAATGAAGGGAAAAATCACTATATAAACAGGGTGCCTTGCCATGAAACTTTGGGTTCGTCCTGCCAAGACTTCTCCAGAGCATCGTGTCGCGACCGACGGAACCCGGCTCCTCCCTACTCGTGATCAACCTAGCTGGCCACTAGGTTGATCCGGACTCTGGACTGGTAACTATAACATTGACTGGCAGGGCAGTGTGTGTGTATGCGGTGTGATTGAATGCATATGCTAACTGTTGTATCTTCAATAAACGTGGTGTATTGTCTTTTTCCCTGAAAAAGATTTTGTGTGCGTCTTATAAGCACAACATTAGATCTGCCACTCCTGAAGGAATAGTACAGACCAGCTTGTAAGACTCAACTCAGGATCACTATTTTACCTAACACACATCACTTCACTATATAGGGAAAATAAGAATAAGTTTATCAAAGAACAGAGATTCAAGTGATGGAAAGTAAGTATACTGGAAACAAATGGTTACATATAAAACAAATTCACAGAATCACAGAAATTTAGGACTGGAAGGGACCTCAATAGGTCATTTAGTCCAGTTCCCTGCACTGAGGCAGGACTAAGTATCATCTAGATTATCCCAAACAGGTGTTTGTCTAGTCTGTTCTCAAAACCTCTAGTGATGGAGATTCCACAACCTCCCTAAGTAATTTGTTCCAGTGCTTAACTACCCTGACAGTTAGGAAGTTTTTCCTAATGTCCAACCTAAATCTCCATTGCTGCAATTTAAGCCCATTTTGTCTTTGCCTGTCCTCCGTTGATAAGGAGGACAATTTATCACCCTCCTCTTTATAACAACCTTTTACATACTTGAAGATTGTTATCATGTCCCGCCTCAGTCTTCTCTTCTCTAGACTAAACAAACCCAATTTTTGAATCTTTCCTCATAGTTCACATTTTCTAGATGTTTATTTTTGTTGTTCTCCTCTGGACTTTCTCCAATTTGTCCACATCTTTCTCCAAGTGTGGTGCCCAGAACTGCACACAGTACTCCCGCTGAGGTCTTACAAATGCTGCAAAGAGTGGAAGAATTACTTCTCGTCTCTTGCTTACAAAAGTATTGCTAATACATCACAGAATGATGTTTGCTTTTTTTGTAACAGTGTTACATTGTTGACTCACATTTAGTTTGTGATTCACTATGACCCCCAGCCCCTTCCCGCAATACTCCTTCCTAGGCAGCCATTTCCCAGTTTGTATGTGTGCAACTGATTGTTCCTTCCTAAATGGAGTATTTTGCATTTGTCCTTATAGAATTTCATCCTATTTAATTCAGACCATTTCTCTAGTTTGTCAAGATCATTTTGAATTCTAATCCTGTCCTCCAAAGTGCTTGCAACTTCTCCCAGCTTGATATTGTCTACAAACTTTATAAGTGCACTCTCTATACCCTTATTCAAGTAATTGATGAAGGTATTGAAAAGAACTGGACCCAGGACAGATCTCTCCAGTACATCACTTGATATGCCCTTCTAGCTTGTTTGTGAACCACTAATAACCACTCTCTGAGTACAGATTTCCAACCAGCTGTGCATCCACCTTATAGTAGGGTCATCTATCTTATATTTGCCTAGTTTGCTTAAGGGAAGATCATGTGAGACAGTAACAAAAGTCTTACTAAAGTTGAGATATATCACATCTACTGCTCCCCCTAAGGCCTGTTTCCCTGTCAATAGAGGATACAGTACCAAGTTGGTTTGACATGACTTCCTCACAAATTCATGTTGACTGTTACCTTATTATCTTCCTGGCACTTACAAATTGATTGTTTGATTATTTGCTCCATTATCTTTCTGGGGATCAAAGTCAAGCTGAGTGTCTATGATTTCCTGCGTTATCCTTATTACTAGGGCTGTCAATTAATCACAGTTTACTCACGTGATTAACTCAAAAAAATTAATCGCCGTTTTAATCACACTGTTAAGCAATATAATACCAATTGAAATTTATTAAATATTTGTGGATGTTTTTCTACATTTTCAAATATATTGATTTCAATTACAACACAAAATACAAAGTGTACAGTGCTGACTTTATATTATTATTTTGATTACAAATATTTAAACATGCCCTGTCCAGTGATTTCTTCTAGGTATGGAAGATGAATTTTTATACCTGGTTCAAGCCTTATACAGCATTCGTGCTTATAGCATTGCTGCTCCGTGTCTCCTTCTCCGGAGAAAGTTTCTTTCCCAATTTTAAAAAGTTCTACCTTCCCATTGGCAATTCTGGTCACGTGTCCATTTTTGTTTTCTTTACCTGGGTGACTTTTTAACGCTTTACAGGTAAAGCAAGTAGAGAACAGCTACCAAGAGGTATTTTACAGCTAACTGGCTGGCTGGGTGTCCATCAAAGGGAGCTATCCTCCCCCCACTTCATTCATCACAGTGATTAAAAAAATTAATTGTGATTGATCACAGTTTTAATTGCACTGTTAAACAATAGACAATCAATTGAGATTTATTAAATATTTTGGATGCTTTTCTATATTTTCATATATATTGTATTCTGTGTTGTAAATGAAATCAAAGTGTATATTATTTTTGATAAATATTTGCACTGTAAAAATGATAAACAAAAGAAATGGTATTTTTCAATTCAACTCATACAAGTACCATAACCAATCTCTTTGTTGTGAATGTGCAACTTACAAATGTAGATTTTTTTTGTTAAATAATATTGTTTGTTTGAGCGATCGGCTGAACAAGAGGTAGGAATGAGTGGACTTGTAGGTTCTGAAGTTTTACATTGTTTTATTCTTGAATTAAGCTATTTTTTTGCATCTAATCCTACATTTGTAAGTTCAACTTTCACAATAAAGAGATTGCACTACAGTACTTGTATTAGGTGAATTGAAAAATACTATTATTTTTTTACAGTGCAAATATTTGTAATAAAAATAAATATAAAGTGAGCACTGTACATTTTGTATTCTATATACTTTTTCAAATATATTGAAATCGATATATTTGAAAATGTAGAAAACATCCAAAAATATTTTAATAAATGGTATTTTATTATTGTTTAACAGCACGATTAATCACGATTAATTTTTTAATCGCTTGACAGCCCTACTTATTACTCGTTTCATAGACTTTTATCTTGTCTAAGTGAGGGTGTATCTACGCTTAAAATGCTGCAGCTGTGGTTCTGTAGCACTTCACTGAAGATGAACAAACACCAATGGAAGTGCTTCTCCTGGTGGGATAGGTAATCCACGTCTTCAAGAAGCGGCAGCGAGGTCAATCAGGGAATTCTCCCATTGATCAAGTGCTGTCTACACCAGGGGGCTAGGTCAGTTCAACTGCATTGCTCTGGGGGTGTGGATTTTAATTAGTTATAACAACCTAATTTCCTAGCGTTTACAAACTGTATTTTTTAACTTGTTCTTTACCTATTTTAGCCTCAGATCCTACCTCATTTACACCATGTTCACTATGTTAGCTGACTAATCACTGCTAAACTTTTTGGTGAAAACTGAAACCAAAAAAGACATTTAACACTTAGGCCATTGCTGCATTTTCTGTTATTGTCTTTCCCTCCTCATTGAGTAATGAGCATAGCCTGTCCTTGGTCTTTCTCTTGCTTCTAATGTATTTGTAAAATGTTTGTTACCTTTTATGTCCCTAGCTAGCTAATCTCGTTTTGTGCCTTGGACTTTTAATTTTGTCCCTATATGCTTGTGGGTCTTTTTTATATTCAATCTTTGTAATTTGACCTAGTTTCCACTTTTTGTAGGACTCTTTTTTTTGAGTTTTATGTTGTTGAAGATCTCCTGATTAAGCTAGGGTGGATTCTTACCATACTTCTTATCTATTCTGTGCACAGGGATAGTCTGCTCTTGTGCCCTTAATGCAGGGGTTGACAACCTTCAGCATGCATCCCATCAGGGTAATCCGCTGGCGGGCCATGAGACATTTTGTTTACATTGACCGTCAGCAGGAACGGCTGTCCGTAGCTCCCACTGGCCGCAGTTCACTGTTCCCGGCCACTGGGAGCTGCGGGGGACCATGCCTGCGGACAGTCAACATAAACAAAATGTCTTGCGGCCCGTCAGCGGATTTCCCTGATGGGCTGCGTGCCGAAGGTTGCCAACCCCTACCTTAATGTCTCTTTAAAAAAAACTGCCAACTCCCCAGAACTCTTCTTTCCCTTAGAATTGCTTTCCAGGGGATCTTACCTATCAAGTCTCTGAGTTTGTTAAAGTCTGCCTTCTTGAAGTCGTTGTCTTTATTCTGCTGTTTTCCCTCCTGCCATTCCTTAGAATCACAAACTCTATCACTTCACGATCACTTTCACCCAAGCTGTCTTCCACCTTCAAATTCTCAACCAGTTCCTCCCCATTTGTCAAAATCAAATCTAAAACAGCTTCTCCCCTAGTCACTTTCTTTACCTTCTGTACTATAAATTTGTCTACACTGCATTCCAAAAACTTGTTGGATAATCTGTGCCCTGCTGTATTATTCTCCCAACAGATGTCTCGGTAGCTGAAGTCCCCCATCAGTATCAAGTCCTTTGGATGATATTTTTAGTTTTAAAAAAGCCTCATCTACCTCTTCTTCCTGGTTAGGTGGTCTAGTAGACCCCTAGCATGACATCACTCTTATTTTTTACCCATTTTATCTTTACCCTGGGACTTTCAAGATGTCTGCCTCCTACTTCTATCTTGACCAAAGAGTATAAGGCAACACTTCCTCCCTTTCTTCTATGCCTGTCCTTCCTGAACAAGCTGTACCCTTCTATATCAATATTCCAGTCGTGAAGTATCCCACCAAGTCTCTGTGATGCTAATTATGTCGTAATTCTGATTATTCACTAGTATTTCTAGTTCTTCCTGTTTATTCCCCATACTTGCATTAGGATACAGATATCTAAGATGTTCATTAGATTTCCCTTCTATATTCCCTCATCTCTCCTTTGTCCCTGCTATGATTTCCCATGTTCCCCCCAGATTCCGCCTCTTCACCCAGGTCTCAATGTTCTGGACTTCCTATAGGCTTTTGTCTCCTGCCCCAGTCGAACCGAATATAAAGCCTGCCTCACTAGGTTAGCCAGTCTGTATCTGAAGATACTCTTCCCCTTCCTTGCTGGTAAACCTCATCTCTGGTCAGCAGTCTTTCTTGGAACAGCATCCACAGTTGAGGATGCTGAAGCCCTCCTAGCGACACCATCCATGCAGCCATGTATTCACCTCCAGGATATGTCTGTCTGCTTTGGCCCCTACCCTTGACTGGAAGGATTGATAAGAACACCTCATGTGCCCCCCAACTCCTTCCCCCCTCACACTGAGAGCCCTGTAGTCACTTCTGATCTGCTCAGGGTCATACCTTGCAGTGTCCACAGAGATGAGCAGCATGGGGCAGTAGTCAGTGATGATGCTCAGCAGTCCTTCTCTGATGTCTCGGATATGGGCCCCAGGTAGGCAGCACACCTCTCAGGATGCCAGGTCAAGCTAGCATATGGATGCCTCTATCCCCCTCACAAGAGAGTCACCAACCACCACTGCCCTACATTTCCTCTTGGAAGTGGTGGCTGTGACCCTCCCAGCCTTGGGGGTACATGGCTTCTTTTCCTCCACCTTTGGGGGTGATTCCTCATTCCTCATTATCAGGGCAGCATACTGTATTTTTTACTTCTAAGGATGGTGGGTTGGGAGCAGGGGTGGACCACTACCTGCTTCTAGAAGTAACCACCTGCCAGCTTCCTCCCTATAAAGGAGCCATTTCCTCCTCTCCTGGTGGTGTTACTGCAGTCCTCCCCCACTGGATTGCTTCCTCAACTTTGGAGGTCTCCATATGCATATTTTCAATGAATTCCTCATATGCACAGATGCTCCTCAGCCTAACATAATTCCTAGAGCCGAAGCTTAACTCACAAGGCATTCCCCTATCTTCTACAAGACAACTTATTCCAAATCCTTTTCCTAGCATTTTCAACCAGTTTGGCTGAGATCCTTTCTCATAAGATCAAGCCTGCAAGTGGCAACTTGTCCTCACAGACTGAAGGAAAAACCACGGGTTCAGCTGTACCCCCGATGTAGTTTCAAAAGTTGATTGTCTTATTCCTGAGCCACATAATCCCTGCTCGTTTTGTTTTTTCCTCTAGCCCCTGCAGTCTATTGATTAGCATTTTGCCCAGACTGTAAATGGATGTCCATTCTGAAGGACACAATATTTAATTTGCACATAACCAGCCACATACTCCCTACCTGCCAGGAGTATGTGGATCACCTTTTGGTGACCTGTCTTAACTCACAGATCTAGAGATTCTTTGGCGCACTGGTATGCAGATATCAGACCAAGGGATCCCTGTAACCCTTATGTATGCCTGTGCCCTCTGCCAGTTGGCATCATAGAATCACAGAATATCAGGGTTGGAAGGGACCTCAGGAGGTCATCTAGTCCAACCCCTTGCTCAAAGCAGGACCAATTCCCAACTAAATCATCCCAGCCAGGGCTTTATCAAGCCTGACCTTAAAAACCTCTAAGGAAGGAGATTCCACCACCTCCCTAGGTAACCCATTCCAGTGCTTCACCACCCTCCTAGTGAAAAAGTTTTTCCTAATATCCAACCTAAACCTCCCCCACTGCAACTCGAGACCATTACTCCTTGGTCTGTCATCGGCTACCACTGAGAACAGTCTAGATCCATCCTCTTTGGAACCCCCTTTCAGGTAGTTGAAAGCAGCTATCAAATCCCCCCTCATTCTTCTCTTCTGCAGACTAAATAATCCCAGTTCCCTCAGCCTCTCCTCATATGTCATGTGTTCCAGCTCTCTAATAATTTTTGTTGCCCTCCGCCTGACTCTTTCCAATTTTTCCACATCCTTCTTGTAGTGTGGGGCCCAAAACTGGACACAGTACTCCAGATGAGGCCTCACCAATGTCGAATAGAGGGAAATGATCGTCTCCCTCAACCTGCTAGCAATGTCCCTACTTATACAGCCCAAAATACTGTTAGCCTTCTTGGCAACAAGGGCACACTGTCTACTCATATCCAGCTTCTCATCCACTGTAACCTCTAGGTCCTTTTCTGCAGAACCATTCGGTCCCTAGTCTGTAGCAGTGCATGGGATTCTTCTGTCCTAAGTGCAGAGTCCTTGTTGAACCTCATGAGGTTTCTTTTGGCCCAATCCTCTAATTTGTCTAGGTCCCTCTGTATCCTATCCCTACCCTCCAGCGTATCTACCACTCATCCCAGTTTAGTGTCATCTGCAAACTTGCTGAGAGTGCAGTCCACGCCATCCTCCAGATCATTAATGATCAAGAGGTCCTTGCGTCACACCCTCCCAGTGTCATGCAGAATCATGTCTCCTGGGAATCAGGAAAGGAGAGCCTGAGGGACTAGACAGGCACATGAACAATGGCTAAGTAGGAAGACCTCCCTACCCCATGGTAGCTGCTGCTTGGGCTGTGATCTTACAGTCTGTCCGCTCTCTCCCATCCCATAGCTACCTCTCCTGTTGGGGCCTGGGCTCTCTTCTACATTTCTCATGCTCCCCCACCTTATGGCTGCTTCCACTAGGACCAGACCCCATTGCCCAATTGCTGTTCCTTTAGCTAGGGATGGGGTTCTCCTGTGTAGCTTACCCGTATTCCCTCCAGTCTATTGTGCCATTCCCTGAGCCTTGACCTCCTCTCAGTGTTCTTTCGCTCTCTGCTCCCAGGACTCTCTCTAGTGCAACCTTTTGCACCAGCTGCACAAACCTGTGACACCGGACCGAAGAGGCAGAAGTTACCTCCCGCCAGTGCACAGATGTGACCACGAGGAGGTAGGGAGGAAATAAGGGATGGCTGTTTGGCAGTCAGAGACCAAAAAGACTATTGGTTTGAGTGAGCCTGCTGAGGCAATTATTGTTCCTCACATTCAGCTGGTTTTCTAGTACTGTAATGTGATAACCTCAATGAGAAACTTGGGAGCCATTGGACCTTTTCCACTAGCATTTTTACTGTTTCAGTCACTTGCTGAGCTGCCCCAAATCTCCACTTAGCACCAGGGCCTTTCTTTTGGCTTTTCTTCTTTTTTCGTTTTCTTCTCTTTTTTGGTGCTAATCTCATTCCTGACCTTTCCTTCTCTTTCTCTTTTCAGGCCTGGTTTCGGATCACATGAAGCATGGGTCTATGGAAATAAAGCTCTATCTTTTCAGAGAACAGGAAACTTGCACGCAGCTTCAGAAACAGCAGTCTGCAAACTCTCTAAGGAGCTGAACATTTTTAAATTCAGAGCAGATAAAGAGGTTGCTGGGAGACACCAATTTGTGACCAGCCAAACGAGTTAGCTTTGCTTTCATCTACCACGAGTTTAATATTCTTTGAAGCTTTCAGATTAATTGATTCAGGCTGCTTGGCTGTTGTCAGAGATGTGAAGTTTATGTGCTGATCTGTTAAATATGATGATGACTCTTACTTGAGCTATGCTATAATCTTCTCTATAGAATCATAAAAGTGTAGGACTGAAAGGGATCTCATCTAGTCCAGTCCCCTGCATTCAAGACAGGACTAAGTAATAACTAGACCATTCCTGACAAGTGTTCGTCTAACCTGTTTTTAAAAACCTCCAATAATGTAGATTCCATAAACCACCCTAGGCAATTTATTCCAGTGCTTAACTACCGTGACAGATTGGAAGTTTTTCCTAATGTCCAACCTAAACTTTCCTTGTTGCTTTTTGTCCTATTCTCAGAGGTTAAGGAGAACAATTTTTCTCCCTCCTACTTAGAACAACCTTTCCTGTATTTGAACACTGTTTTCATGTACCATCCCAGTCTTCTCTTCTCCTGACTAAATAAACCCAGTTTTTTCAATCTTCCCTCATAGGTAATGTTCTCTAGACATTTAGTCATTTTTGTTGCTCTCCTCTGTACTTTCTCCAATATGTCCACATCTTTCCCCAAGCGTGTTACCCAAAACTGGACAAAATACTCCAGTTGAGTCCTTATCAGCGGGGAGTAGAGTGGCAGAACTACTTCTTGTGTCTTGTTTACTATACTCCTGATTTTTTGCAACAGGGACTCATATTTATGTTGTGATCCACTAATATACTAAGAACAAATTATGCCAAAACAGCCTGATTTTCTTCTTTGACAGGGTAACTAGTTTGGTGTCAGCATAAGTTATGTCTCTCGGGGGTGTGTGTGTGTGTGTCTAATTCACTTTCCTGAGCGACATAAGATATGTTGACTTAAGCTGTAGTGTAGCCATAGATTTGGCTTAATCACAAGCAACTGACACGATTTTAAAGATGACAGGCTTTGTCTATGCTAAATGCTAATTGCATTCAATATCCTGTTATCTAACACATGTTATTTAACACAGGCTATTTTCCCAGTGTAGATAGAACTTCAGGAGCTCAAAAATCAGAACTCAACCCCCCAAACCATGGGATTTATTTGGTTAAAATAAGTCATGTTTTAAGCCAGAATCAGGAGTTGGGGTCTATCCCCTAATTTTAAAGCTCCTAGGGAAGACACGGAAGACAATAGTTTAGTTAACACCTGGGGGCAGAGTTCATGCTTTAGTAATCTGTCTAGATTTTTGTCGAAAAGGCTTTCACTAACATTGATGCAGTTCCATTTCCAATCTTCCTATGCACAGATTGTTTTTATAGCCTTTACCTTCAGTGGACTGATGAAGCAGTGAGAGAGGCTTTTTATTTAAGCACTCTACCAGAAATAGTCCAATCCCAAAATTAATAAAATATTGCATAGTGTCAGATTACCCCTTTCTGACTTTCCCAGAGAAGATTTTATAAAGAAGAGCTAACCACTACTCCAGAGCAGCCTCTGGCCATTTTATCATGGTAGAATGGAGTTTTGTTATCCGCTTTAGTTCCCGTATGCACCTCACTTTATAGAAAAGTCTTTAATGCCAATCATCATCAGCTGCACTACCCCCAGATGTCATCCAGCCAGAGCTCACAAGTTAAACAGGTCAGGCTTTGTCACTATTGCATAGGTGGCACTTGTGAAAAACTCAGGGAGTAGGAGATGAGGTAGGCAATTCAATAGGTGGAACTCTCTCTTCTGAACAATTTCTGCCATTGGTTTCTATGGCAGTTTTGTTGCATGTGCCTGAGAGCAGACTTTGCCTTACAGAATAATACTAAACTAATCCCCAGGGCCAGTCCTGGGAGGAGACCAGAGCTTGCTGGACAGATGTCACTCCAGATGAGGACGTGAGTGGAGACTCTTGTTGTGACTGAGGTCTAGCAAGCCTATCCCAAAAGTGAGCTCAACTATTGGAAAGTGGGTGGAAGTTCACAAACTATTGCAATAACTTGTAAAAACGAATGTTGATAGAAGGGGTATGAAAAGGAAGAAGAAAACAGGATTAGTCCAAACAGAAAGGTCTACTGACACCACCCAGCCTCTGTGCTAAGATTGCAAGTGGCAGAGAATGGAAGAGAATGGAATTGGAAATTGGTGAACCAAAATTGGGGTGTCAGAAATTAGGTCTAATAAGGAGTCAAAATAATGAGGGAATGGGCTATTCTGCCCACTATTCCCTTCTGGGGTTCTTAGAAAAGGTACTTTGGAGGGAGAATTAAAATAGCTAGAGAATGGGTGGACTGAAAGGAGTGAGCACTAATATCATGGCTGCTGCTGTCACACTCACCATCTCCTGAGACCGCAGGATCCATCGTGATGCCATTGAGCCTTCATGGTCCTGATTCTTAGAGACATCCTGACCAGACCAGGCCAGAGATAGATGTAAATGACATCACCTCCTGCACTGGCTCCAGCTAAATCCCAAATACTACCTGGAGAGTGAGACTTGGGTTCCTGCTCTTATCCCTTCCTTCTTGTGTCATTTTCCTTCCTCATATTATTTCTTTTCTCTCCTCTTTCTCTCCTTTTGCCTTCAGTCTAAAGAAGTCTGTTTTAGCTGTGAGCCTGTGATCACAGGGGCAGCTAAAAGCCATGCTCTGAACAACTCGATGGTGGTACAAGTTTGCCAACTCTCAAGAGTTACAGATAAGAGCATATGCTGATCCCATGTTTCTTCGGCAGTGAGGCTGCAAGTGAGAGTCAGCACCAGAGAAGCAGCTGCATTTTCTGCCTTTGCTGTTCTTTTCTCTCCCATTTGATGTGTGTTTTTCTTATTTGATTTTAAAGGAAATGGAATTGGACTTCAACAATAGTAACAGCAGCAGCTCCAGCCTATCTCAACCACCTTTGTCTCTTTTCCCCAAAAAGGACAGTTATCTTCTTTAATACCATCTATGAGACTGTCAGACAGGTGGGTTTCCTTATAAACACTTTCAACAGCTAAAGGGAAAGAGAATAAGGAATTCTGTATTAATAAAATGAAAAAAAAATCTATTTCTTGAAATTTCAAACGCTTTCCTTCTTTTCTATAACTTTAATAAAATGTTACAAAGATTTTTAATGGTGTGTTTGCCATAAGACTAAGCAGGCCAAGGTCTCTGCAGTCAAACCTCCAACCTTTGTTTATTGTTGTACAGTGACTGGGTCATGTTAACACCTTTGACTGTCTGGGTTCATTTATTCCTTCAAATTTAACTCAACAGGATCCAGAGGCTACAGCAAACAGGACTATATGGTGCTAACCTGTCTGTGTGCTGTAGCCTCACAGGAGCTCATGATAGATAAGCAAGCATCAGTGAGACAGGAGCTCTTTCCATTTTATTCCTTCTCTTCTCCTTTTGTGTGTGTTTGTTATGTTTGCTTAAAAGAGCAATACCAATCTTAACAGTAACTGCTCAACCAAAATCCAACACTGGATTGACTACTTTTCCACAAAACAGAATTTTGCTACCAGCAACACTTTAATCAACATTTTCCCTCTGAAAGGCTGTACAGAATGTAAAAGGAAAGTGGAACCTGAATAAAATGTTAATGTTCGAATTTCCAGTATTTAAAAGTTCCTGTTTTGTTTTTCTTTCATGTTTATTACAATGTTTGAAAGGTTTTCTATAATGTGGTTGCTACAGTAAAAACAGGCTTGAGTCATCACAACCTAATGGGTTGTGCGGGTTCAGAGAAGAGCCAGGAGAATGAGTAAAGGATTAGAAAACAAGCCTTACAGTGATAGTAAGTGAGTTACAGATTGCCACTAGACACAAAAATGCATGTTCACCTAAATGCCACAAGAAAGCTGGAAGGTGTCTGTGCAAACTTAATTCCCTGCTCTCTTTGATAAGTTGGCCTTTGATCCATACCCAGAATATATCTTGGAAAGATCACTATACATCATTTAAGGAAAAAAAAAAAAAGTTAACTGTCCAGACGCTGGAGGGAATTAAGCAGTTGAATGTTCTAAAACTGTTAGAGGCGAAGAAACAATCTGATTTAAATCATTTGACCATGAACAATTTAATCAAATTTACTAAAGAACATAAGGGTTTTCTATTGGAATGTAACTGCCCCCAAATGTATAAAAGGGAATGTAATCTATGTACAGCTGTGTAAAAATTAAAGCAGTGCAAGGGATGTTAAAAAAAAAAAGTATGTATTGTGACAAAGTTCCTCCTCTATTTTGGTGGGTCCTGTGTTTATTGGTGGATTTTCTTGCCTCAGAGATTCACTATGTGGGTTGGGGAACAGCCCAGAGACCTACCCCTCTGGAAGAACCCACAATCCAGGTCAATTGGGAGGTTTGGGGGGAACCCAGGCCCACCCTCTATTCCGGGTTCCAGCCCAGAGCCCTGTGGACTGCAGCGGTCTATAGTGCCTCCTGTAACAGCTGCATGACAGCTACAACTCCCTGGGCTACTTCCCCATAGCCTCCTCCAAACACCTTCCTTATTCTCACCACAGGACCGTCCTCCTGGTGTCTGATAACGCTTGTGCTCCTCAGTCCTCCAGCAGCAGCACTCCCACTCAGCTCCTTGCACCTCTTGCTCCCAGCTCCTCACACTCGCACCACAAACTGAAGTGAGCTCCTTTTAAAACCCAGGTGCCCTGATTAGCCTGCCTTAATTGATTCTAGCAGCTTCTTAATTGGCTCCAGGTGTCCTAATTATCCTGCCTGCCTTAACTGGTTCTAGCAGGTTCCTGATTACTCTAGTGCAGCCCCTTCTCTGGTCACTCAGGGAACGGAAAACTACTCATCCAGTGACCAGTATATTTGCCCTCTACCAGACTCCTGTACCCCACTACTCTGGGTCTGTCACAGTATGTATCTCTGTGAGTGTAAATATATTATGTAAAAATGTAAAATTTTAAGACCTAAACCAATACTGCTGGTTTGTAAAACCCTGTTTTGTAAGTTTAAGATGAATTGGTTTTGTTTTGTTTTTAAATAATACCACTTAAAATCCATTTGAATCTTTCATTCAGAGTTGCAAAACTGACAGACACTTTTTGCCACACACAGGTAATTAGTGTTATTTGGCTTTGGTATTTAGCATTTAACCCTTAGGGTACGACGATGCTTTATAAAGTTTAATATGTTTTTAAATAAAGACCAAAGTCATAGAGGCAGCCAAGAGCTGCAGTAAAAATAAAAAAAAATATTAAAAAAAAAGACAGTGCCCTCTGGAGCAACAGCAGGGGTAAGATGCACAAAGAATCCAGGTTAGAAACACAGAGCCTTAAGGGGGCTCTAAGTAATCATACTGTCACTTTAATAAAAGTACATGAAAACTCTGTGAGCACAAAAAAAAAAAGGGGGGGGGGCATTATAATAATTATAGGTTTCAGAGTAGCAGCCATGTTAGTCTGTATCCGCAAAAAGAACAGGAGTGCTTGTGGCACCTTAGAGACTAACAAACTTAAAAGCTTATGCTCTAATAAATTTGTTAGTCTCTAAGGTGCCACAAGTACTCCTGTTCTTTTTATAATAATTATGCTTCTCAGCTATTGCTTGTAAATAAACAAAGCTTAGCACAGCAGAAAAACTATTACAAACCTGATCTGCTGTATAAAAAGGAAAACTGAGGTACATCACCTCATAACTGCACAATGGGATAATTCACCCTAAACCCTTAAAAGGTAGAACTTTGTAGAAGCCATTAAAACACGGCCTACTCATAAAACAAAAACACGGCCTACTCATAAAACAAAAACACAGGAAAGTATGGGGGCAGTTCCTCTGTTTTGCCTGCAACCAGCAAGGACATTTTTTTTTTTTTTTCCAAGAGAAGTATTTTAAGCAAAACCCTTCCCCCCCCCCCCCTCCCCCGGGGTAGTGGGGGAGAAAAATGTTTTCTCATAACTTCAGAAAAAAAATGGTACCAGCTGAGGAGCAACTTAGAATACCATGGATCTACTGTCATGATAAAAAATATGTTTTGTGTTGTTTGTCTTGTTGCTAGCATTGTTGTGTATTGTGTGTTTTTTTTTTAAAGAGAATACTGCGTTAGAAAAAAAATGATGACAAATTTTAAGCACAAAATAAAATTATCAAGGAAAAGAATGGTATGTAAAAACACTGGTTACTAAAAAAACAAACAAACAAAAACAGTAATAATTGGCAAATCTCAATCAATTTCCAGCCTCCATGCCCAGCTAAGTGTACCTGGGTATAGTAATTGGAGGCGGCAGGCAAGTAGACCAGCGAAAAGGCACTGCTAGAAATGCCAGCCCCCACAGATGTACTCTCCTTACGAGTCTTGTTGGGTGGATTCAATTTCCTGTGGACACGTATTTACAAATATGCTGAGATTACACTTCCTTTATGGAAACTGTTAAAGAAAAAGACTCAATGGGAATGGGGGCCAGAACAGGATTCCACCCTAAGTAATTTAAAGCAAAAAGCAGCTGCAGCTCCAGCTTTACACTTTCCCCACGAGTCAAGGCCATTTGTTATCCATCTGGCTGCTAATGACGTAGCACTATGATCTACTGTACTGCAAAATAATGAAGAAAGAAAACTGGTGCCAGAATCAAGGAAACTGCAAGGCACAGAATTAAAAATTTTAATCCCTGTGAACATGAATGCCTAGCAGCTGTCTGGGCAGTACAATTCTTTGAATCACTCACAGGCACAGCACCCATTACTACTCAAAGTACCCACACTCCCCATAAATATATTTTCTCAGGCAAAGTGGTGGGAGGTAAGGTTTTTAATACCCGCATGGCCAAGTGCACCCTCATTTTAGTTAACAGAGGAGTCACTACTGAAACAGTGTCCAAACCAGACATGCTGACACATGCTTTAATTGAAAAGAAAGAAACATGACTGCCCAGAGATCACTCTGGAACAGTGGATTGATTTAGTGCAAGCACCCCCTCTTGAGGAATTGGATACTGTAGGCCAGGAAAAACACATTTGGTTTACTGATGGGAATTCAATGGTAATCAAAGGGAAAAGATGGATTAAATTTACTGCTATTAACCTAGAAGAGGAGGTTATTCAGGGACATTTGGCCTATGGGTCAGCACATGCTGAACTTCACACTATATACCAAATTTTAGAACAGTATGAAGGCTCACCCCCAGACCTCTGTATATCTATGCTGATAGTGGTTTTGTGCGAAAGGGATACAGTATTGGATGTATGACTGGCAAAGAAATGGGTGGAAAGCAGCTGATTAAAAGGATACAGAAGTAGTATGCAGGTATGGGGACCCCCAAGGTTATATATGCAGACAATGGGGGTACATTTGTGGTGGAAATCTTTACCATAATGATGCATGCCTTGGAAATTAAGCAAAAGTTTCACATCCCATACCGACCCCAATCTTCAGGACAGGTGGAGAGAATAAATCGCACCATTAAGGAAGCACTGCGGAAAGTGGTGGACCGCACCGGTAAAAACTGGCCTGAAAAGCTGCCCCTAATCCTAGCTGCCATCTGCAGCAGTGACAGGCTGAAGACAAAAATCCAGCCATACCAAATTCTGTTTGGGCAGCCAATGCGGTTAATGATTAATCCTGAATGCTTCACCGAAGAACACCCTACAGCAACCCAGCACAACTACTTTCAGTGGCTTAAACAATTGCAAGAAGACAAAACTACCTTACAATACAGGGTGAATCAAGCCATTGAACAAATGAATACAAAATTATACAAGCAAAAAGCCACCAATTCTGAACTATGGGAAGCCAGTGACATGATAATGTATTTAAAGCTAGGGCAAAAGGATCACACCCAGGATTCTAAGTGGACAGGTCCCTATTCTATAGTTGACTGGCTTAGCCCACTAGTGTACCATATTAAGAAAGACGGCAAACTTAAATGGATTCATGTGTCACAGATAAAATTGTTTTCCTAATTTGTTTGTGTTTAATTATTACAGGTATTGAATATGGACTAGAAGTATATACCTGTCAATAATCACGTGAATTCCTCCCGAAAGAGATTCCCTCTCACACTACCGGATCCTGAGGGAGTCCTGCCTGAAGCCAGAAACCTGCTAAGGGCAAGATGTTGTTATTTTGGGGGATATTCATAAACTTTTGGGGTTCAGGGATAACATATGCACATTGGGGGATACAATGGTTTAATTGGACAGAGTGGAACAGGACTCAGGAAATACCCATGCATAACAATACCCTGTATGAGCCCTTCACACAAATTACATTACAAGCTCGGGTTAATATAACCAATGAGGATCATGATTGAGGCGACAACCCCTATGGAGCCAAGTATGGATTTTAATTATTTTTGTGCATCCAATAAACCTGGTTCACACACCTTTCCACCATTCACGCCAGGACCATTAGAGGTGCGCACGATTACAGTGTGGGTGAACAAAACAATATTTGTAGGCAACATAACAGTGCTACTGTTAAATGGTTCTCCAATAATGGAAAGAACCTACCCACATTTACTTAAAAAACCAACCGCCCGTTAAGGCATATGTGGCACCCTTAATAACAACGCTACACATCACAGTTAATTGGTCAAAGAATAATTTAACCACCACACAGCCCGAATGTGCACCATACAGCACTCCCTTATTCAAAGCTTGGTATGCCTCCTTGAAACAAAAACATTCTCCCCTTCATGGGAAGAGAGATCTAGCCAGTTCTATACTGGGAGGCATAGGAGCCAAAGCAGGAATATTAAATTCAGTGGATCTAAAAACAATAAAAACTAAGACCAGTGCAGTAGAAGCTTTACACCACCCAATAGTACAAGGGCAAGAACACCAGATCACTGAGTTGGTACAGACAGGGGTGGATACGTTAAATCTACAGTGGCACACTTGGGACCACATCAATTATACATCTTGGGCTTACTATGCCACTATGCGAGACATAGCTGACAAAACAGCTATAACCTTATGGTGTTCTGAGCAACAGCTGTTAGCCATTGTTTTAATAGAAAGAGAGATGGATTGGATTTGAGCCAAGGATATGTCTGCCTTAACCCCCCCTTCTCAGCAGACATAGAAATAATATTTTCCTCCCTTATGTTCCAGAATAGTATAAGCCTATGAAATTATACGTCTATACAAACCTCCTACCAGGATACATCACTTTCCAGGTGATACGGGTTCGCCCTGCCAGGCACCTGAACACCCTGTGATCTTTCCTAGCACTCCCAACCCTACAGGGAAGACATATTTGGGCCCCACGATTGTCAGGAATGTATTTCAATGAGAAAGGAGACATCATTGATCACCATGGGTGTGAAAAATGGACTACCGGCAGTGGGTATGCCCCACCTTGCCGATTTTAGAGGAGCCTTGCTCTGTGCAAAACAAAAATTTAGCAACATGCTACTGGGATGAATTGGATAATAGCACCACCAAAGTATACTATGATGGAAAGAATTGTGTTTGTCTTATTGGATTGAAAAAAAATTGTGGGGCAGGAAAAGTATACTCAAAGGCCACTTGTACAACAATGTATGTGCAATGTAACAATATTGTGAACCCCTACCATGACTTCTTATTTTTCGGTTCATGAAAACAAGGATGTTAACCGAGTAGATGCCAATAATGCTTTGAGTTTTAACTTTTCTTTGGGGGTTAATTGGACCACCTTGTACCAATGGCTAGCAGGGAATAGGCAAATTAGTCAATTGACTGCAGCAACTCGGACAAAACTACTAACACTTAGTCTGGCTATTTTGCACCAAGGAACTGAAATTCTAAAGGTATCCACACAAGCTCAACAAATGATGGTGCACCATTGATATAACATTTTTAGAGGCTGGTCCCCCTCATGGACATCAGTTTTAAATATTAAAGGAGTCCAAAGCCCTGAGGTAAGTGTGGAAATGGGATCCTGGGAGGAAGCACAAGCAGGAGAGCGCAAGAGGGGAGGACTCCTGTCTCATGCTGAGAAAGAGAGACGATCATTGAGTTATCTTAAGTGCCTATACACAAATGCAAGAAGCCTGGGAAACAAGCAGGGAGAACTGGAAGTCCTGGCACAGTCAGGGAACTATGATGTGATTGGAATAACAGAGACTTGGTGGGACAACTCACATGACTGGAGTACTGTCATGAATGGATATAAACTGTTCAGGAAGGACAGGCAGGGCAGAAAAGGTGGGGGAGTTGCATTGTATGTAAGAGAGGAGTATGACTGCTCAGAGCTCCGGTATGATACTGCAGAAAAACCTGAGAGTCTCTGGATAAAGTTGAGAAGTGGGAGCAACAAGGGTGATGTTGTGGTTGGAGTCTGCTATAGACCACCAGACCAGGGGGATGAGGTGGACGAGGCTTTCTTCTGGCAACTAGCAGAAATTGCTAGATCACAGGCCCTGGTTCTCATGGGAGACTTTAATCACCCTGATATCTGCTGGGAGAGCAATACAGCGGTGCACAGGCAATCCAGGAAATTTTTGGAAAGTGTAGGGGACAATTTCCTGGTGCAAGTGCTGGAGGAACCAACTAGGGGCAAAGCTTTTCTTGACCTGCTGCTCACAAACAGGGAAGAACTAGTAGGGGAAGCAAAAGTGGATGGGAACCTGGGAGGCAGTGACCATGAGATGGTCGAGTTCAGGATCCTGACACAAGGAAGAAAGGAGAGCAGCAGAATACGGACCCTGGACTTCAGAAAAGCAGACTTTGACTCCCTCAGGGAACAGATGGGCAGGATCCCCTGGGAGAATAACATGAAGGGCAAAGGGGTCCAGGAGAGCTGGCTGTATTTTAAAGAATCCTTATTGAGGTTGCAGGAACAAACCATCCCGATGTGTAGAAAGAATAGTAAATATGGCAGGCGACCAGCTTGGCTAAACAGTGAAATCCTTGCTGATCTTAAATGCAAAAAAGAGGCTTATAAGAAGTGGAAGATTGGACAAATGACCAGGGAGGAGTATAAAAATATTGCTCAGGCATGCAGGAGTGAAATCAGGAAGGCCAAATCACACTTGGAGTTGCAGTTAGCAAGAGATGTTAAGAGTAACAAGAAGGGTTTCTTCAGGTATGTTAGCAAGAAGAAGAAAATCAAGGAAAGTGTGGGCCCCTTACTGAATGAGGGAGGCAACCTAGTGACAGAGGATGTGGAAAAAGCTAATGTACTCAATGATTTTTTTGCCTCTGTCTTCACGCACAAGGTCAGCTCCCAGATTGCTGCACTGGGCAGTACAGCATGGGGAGAAGGTGACCAACCCTCTGTGGAGAAAGAAGTGGTTCAGGACTATTTAGAAAAACTGGACGTGCACAAGTCCATGGGGCCGGATGCGCTGCATCCGAGGGTGCTAAAAGAGTTGGCGGCTGAGATTGCAGAGCCATTAGCCATTATTTTTGAAAACTCATGGCGATCGGGGGAGGTCCCAGATGACTGGAAAAAGGCTAATGTAGTGCCCATCTTTAAAAAAGGGAAGAAGGAGGATCCGGGGAACTACAGGCCAGTCAGCCTCACCTCAGTCCCTGGAAAAATCATGGAGCAGGTCCTCAAGGAATCAATTATGAAACATTTAGAGGAGAGGAAAGTGATCAGGAACAGTCAGCATGGATTCACGAAGGGGAAGTCGTGCCTGACTAACCTAATTGCCTTCTATGATGAGATAACTGGCTCTGTGGATGAAGGGAAAGCAGTGGATGTGTTATTTCTTGACTTTAGCAAAGCTTTTGATACGGTCTCCCACAGTATTCTTGCCACCAAGTTAAAGAAGTATGGGCTGGATGAATGGACTGTAAGGTGGATAGAAAGCTGGCTAGATCGTCGGGCTCAACGGGTAGTGATCAATGGCTCCATGTCAAGTTGGCAGCCGGTTTCAAGTGGAGTGCCCCAAGGGTCGGTCCTGGGGCCGGTTTTGTTTAATATCTTTATTAATGATCTGGAGGATGGTGTGGACTGCACTCTCAGCAAGTTTGCAGATGACACTAAACTAGGAGGCGTGGTAGATACACTAGAGGGTAGGGATCGGATACAGAGGGACCTAGACAAATTAGAGGATTGGGCAGAAAAAAACCTGATGAGGTTCAACAAGGACAAGTGCAGAGTCCTGCACTTAGGACGGAAGAATCCCATGCACTGCTACAGACTAGGGACTGAATGGCTAGGTAGCAGTTCTGCTGAAAAGGACCTAGGGGTCACAGTGGACGAGAAGCTGGATATGAGTCAACAGTGTGCTCTTGTTGCCAAGAAGGCTAACGGCATTTTGGGCTGTATAAATAGGGGCATTGCCAGCAGATCGAGGAACGTGATCGTTCCCCTTTATTCGACATTGGTGAGGCCTCATCTGGAATACTGTGTCCAGTTTTGGGCCCCACACTACAAGAAGGATGTGGAAAAATTGGAAAGAGTCCAGCGGAGGGCAACAAAAATGATTAGGGGTCTGGAGCACATGACTTATGAGGAGAGGCTGAGAGAACTGGGATTGTTTAGTCTCCAGAAGAGAAGAATGAGGGGGGATTTGATAGCAGCCTTCAACTACCTGAAGGGGGGTTCCAAAGAGGATGGAGCTCGGCTGTTCTCAGTGGTGGCAGATGACAGAACAAGGAGCAATGGTCTCAAGTTGCAGTGGGGGAGGTCCAGGTTGGATATCAGGAAAAACTATTTCACTAGGAGGGTGGTGAAACACTGGAATGCGTTACCTAGGGAGGTGGTGGAGTCTCCTTCCTTGGAGGTTTTTAAGGCCCGGCTTGACAAAGCCCTGGCTGGGATGATTTAGCTGGGAATTGGTCCTGCTTTGAGCAGGGGGTTGGACTAGATGACCTCTTGAGGTCCCTTCCAACTCTGATATTCTATGATTCTATGATTCTATGATTATGATTCATCCCATAATTGTTTTCTTTGTACTAATTGGAATAATGTTTGTCATAATGTGTTTTACGTGCTGTTGGATGAAGAGAATGTACCTTAAATTAAAACCACAAGTCCAAATTGCTTCGCAATACATTGCCTTAAAGCAATTACACAAGATGTGACCCATTTAATATATTGATATTAAAGGGTCAAAAGGGGGACAAGGTACGCAAAAGCCTAATGGGAAGAAATTGTATCTAGTAAAATTGTACTCGATTTTGCTTATTTTGCTTTATACTCCATTTTGCTAGCTTTGAATTAGTAAGAAGAAATTGTTCTGAGTTTATTCTTTACTGATTGTGTTAATGATTGTTCGTAGAAGGATAGACGTTTTATAGCTGTAATTGCCTTATTTACTGTATGGTGTGAGTGAAGAATGTATGGTAATTAACTGAGAAAGGACAGCTAGGCTGGATGGTCAAGAAGGGAGTGAAGGGCCTGGTTTACACTACGAGTTTAGGTCGAATTTAGCAGCATTAAATCGAATTAACCCTGCACCCATCCACACAACGAAGCCATTTACTTCGAAATAAAGGGCTCTTAAAATCGATTTCTGTACTCCTCCCCGATGAGGGGAGTAGCACCGAAATCGGTATTGCCATTTCGAATTAGGGTTAGTGTGGCCGCAATTCGACGGTATTGGCCTCCAGGAGCTATCCCACAGTGCACCATTGTGACAACTCTGGACAGCAATCTGAACTCGGATGCATTGGCCAGGTAGACAGGAAAAGCCCATGAACTTTTGAATTTCATTTCCTGTTTGCCCAGCGTGGAGAGCACAGGTGACCACGCAGAGCTCATCAGTACAGGTAACCATGCAGTCCGAGAATCAAAAAAGAGCACCAGCATGGACCATACGGGAGGTACTGGATCTGATTGCTATATGGGGAGAGGATTCCGTGCTAGCAGAACTACATTCCAAAAGACGAAATGCCAAAACATTTGAAAAAATCTCCAAGGGCATGATGGAGCGAGGCCACAATAGGGACTCATATCAGTGCTGCGTGAAAGTTAAGGAACTCAGACAAGCCTATCAAAAAACAAAGGAGGCAAATGGTCGTTCCGGGTCAGAGCCGCTTCTACGCCGAGCTGCATGCAATTCTAGGGGGGGGGGGGCCGCCACCACTACCCCACCTCTGACCGTGGATTCCGAGGAGGGGGTAATCTCAGCCATGCCTGAGGATTCTGCGGACGGGGAAGATGATGATGATGAGGAGGACGACAAGCTTGCGGAGAGCACACAGCACTCCGTTCTCCCCAACGGGCAGGATCTTTTTCTCAGCCTGACTGAGGTACCCTCCCAACCCTCCCAAGGCGTTATCCCAGAAAATGAGGCCATGGAAGGGACCTCTGGTGAGTGTAACCTTTGTAAATATAAAACATGGTTTAAAAGCAAGCGTTTTTTTAATGATTAATTTGCCCTGAGGACTTGGGATGCATTCATGACCAGTACAGCTACTGGAAAAGTCTGTTAATGTGTCTGGGGATGGAGCAGAAATCCTCCAGGGACATCTCCATGAAGCTCTCCTAGAGGTACTCCAAAAGCCTTTCCAGAAGGTTTCTGGAAGTGCAGCCTTATTCCGTCCTCCATGGTAGGACACTTGACCACGCCATGCTAGTAGCAAGTAATCTGGTATCATTGCATGACAAAGCCTGGCAGCATATGGTCCCGGTGTTTGCTGGCACTCAAGCAACATTTGTTCTTTATCTCGCTGTGTTATCCTCAGGAGAGTGATATCGTTCATGGGAACCTAGTTGAAATATGGGAATTGAATTAAGTGGTCAAAGGTGGCCATTCCTACTGGGCTGTTTGCCTGTGGCTGAAAAGAAATCCTTCCCTGCAGTTAGCCAAGCGGGGGGAGGGGGATCATTGGTGCTGAGCTTTTCGCGTTTGGCTAGCAGGGATCTTCCCTGATACCAGCCACGGGGGAGGGGGAGGGATAAAGCGATCATCCCAGAGAACTGGATGGGGTGGGGGGTTAGTTTGGTTTCTGCTGCTGCACATTAACAGGAAAACCGCAGCACTCAACGGGCTTTGCTTGGTATGTGGGAAAGGAGGGCTCTGCTTTTAGGAAGGCTGCAGAAGCCAAAAGACAACGGCTTACCATGGCCGCATGCAAGCCAAATTCTGTTGCCTGGACCTGCATCTGTGATCTCTAACACCAAAGCCGCAGGCACTCAATATTAAAATGCAAAATGCGACCTTGTGCCGAAATCACATGTGCTATGTAATGTGAATAGTGTTGTTCACCATGAAAGAGTATAAGCATTGTTCTGTAAAATGTATCTTTTTAAATACTTCTCTCCCTTTTTTCCCTCCCTCCCCACAGCTGCAAATTTTTCAAGCCTCCCTCCTCCGTCCTGAAGGCTATCTCAGATAAGGCGGCGGAAAAAAAGGACGTGAGACGAAATGTTCTCTGAAATCATGGAATCGACGCGCAATGAAAGAGCTCATCTGAATGAGTGGAAGGACACGGTATCAAAGTACAGGAAAGATTCCAGTGAACGTGAGGCCATTAGGGACGCTCAAGATGAGACGTGGCAGGCTGCAACGCTGGGGCTGCTGCATGATCAAACGGACATGCTCCAGTGTCTGGTGGAGCTTCAGGAACGGCAGCAGGATCACTGAGTGCCGCTGCAGCCCCTGTATAACTGCCCTCCCCCCTCCCCATGTTCCATAGCCTCCTCACCCAGACGTGTAAGAATGCAGGGGGGAGGCTCCGTGCACCTGCCTTCTCCACCCCAGTGGACAGCTCAAGCAAAAGGCTGTCATTATTTTGAACTTTTTAGTGGCCTTTTCCTTCCCTCCTATCCTCCTCCCAAACCCCACCTGGGCTACCTTGTCAGTTCTCTCCCTATAGTTATAATCAATTAATAAAGAATACATGATTTTTAAACGATAGTGACTTTATTTCCTTTGAAAGCAAGCTGTGATTGAAGGGGGGAGGGTGGTTTGCTTACAGGGAATGAGTCAATCAAGGGGGCGGGTTTTCAACAAACAGAACTTTTACACCGTAGGCTGGCCAGTCATGAAACTGGTTTTCAAAGCTTCTCTGATGAAGAGCGCTTCCTGGTGTGCTCTTCTAATGTCCAGGGTGTCTGACTGCGTGTAATCAGCAGCCAGGCGATTTGCCTCAGCCTCCCACCCCACCATAAAGGTCTCCCCCTTACTCTCACAGAGATTGTGGAGCACACAGCAAGCAGCAATAACAATAGGAATATTGGTTTGGCTGAGGTCTGAGCGAGTCAGTAACGTGTGCCTGTGACCCTTTAAATGTCCAAATGCACATTCTACCACCATTCTGCACTTACTGAATAGGTCCTGACTACTGTCCAGGCTGCCTGTGTATGGCTTCATGAGCCATGGCATTAAGGGGTACGCTGGGTCCCCAAGGATAACTATAGGCATTTCAACATCCTCAACAGTTATTTTCTGGTCTGGGAAGTAAATCCTTTGCTGCAGCCGTTTAAACAGAGTAGTGTTCCTGAAGACGCGAGCGTCATGAACCCTTCCCAGCCATCCCACGGTGATGTTGGTGAAACGTCCCTTGTGATCCACCAGTGCTTGCAGCACCATTGAAAAGTACCCCTTGCGGTTTATGTACTGGCTATCCTGGTGCTCCGGTGCCAAGATAGGGATATTATTAATTAATTAATTAATTAATGGAGATATCCTATCTCCTAGAACTGGAAGGGACCTTGAAAGGTCATCGAGTCCAGCCCCCTGCCTTTGCTAGCAGGACCAAGTACTGATTTTGCCCCAGATCCCTAAGTGGCCCCCTCAAGGATTGAACTCACAACCCTGGGTTTAGCAGGCCAATGCTCAAACCACTGAGCTATCCCTCCCCCAATGGGTTCCATCTATCGCCCCACCACAGTTAGGAAATCCCATTGCAGCAAAGCCATCCACTATGACCTGCACATTTCCCAGAGTCACTACCTTTGGTAGCAGCAGCTCAGTGATTGCTTTGGCTACTTGCATCACAGCAGCCCCCACAGTAGATTTGCCCACTCCAAACTGATTCCCGACTGACCGGTAGCTGTCTGGCGTTGAAAGCTTCCACAGGGCTATCGCCACTCGCTTCTCAACTGTGAGGGCTGCTCTCATCTTGGTATTCTGGCGCTTTAGGGCAGGGGAAAGCAAGTCACAAAGTTCCATGAAAGTGCCCTTACGCATGCGAAAGTTTCGCAGCCACTGGGAATCGTCCCACACCTGCAACACTATGCGGTCCCACCAATCTGTGCTTGTTTCCCGGGCCCAGAATCGGCATTCCACAGCTATAACCTGCCCCATTAACAGCATGATCTCCAAAGCGCCAGGGCCCACGGTTTGATAAAATTCTGTGTCCATGTCCTCATCACTCTTGTTGCCGCGCTGCCGTAGCCGACTCCTCCTCACCTGGTTTTGCAGGTTTTGGTTCAGCATAAACTGCACGATAACACGCGAGGTGTTTACAATGTTCATGACTGCTGTCTTGAGCTGAGCAGGCTCCATGCTTGCCATGGTATGGCGTCTGCACTGTTCACCCAGGAAAAAAGGCGCGAAACGGTTGTCTGCCATTGCTTTCCCAGAGGGAGGGGGAGGATGTACCCAGAACCACCCGCGACAATGTTTTTGGCCCTATCAGGCATTGGGATCTCAACCCAGAATTCCAATGGGCGGAGGAGACTGAGGGAACTATGGGATAGCTACCCACAGTGCAACACTCCGGAAGTCGATGCTAGCCTCGGTACATGGACGCACACAGCCGAATTAATGTGCTTAGTGTGGCCGCATACACTCGACTTTATACAATCGGTTGCCAAAAATCGAATTCTGTAAATTCGGATTAATCCCATAGTGTAGACATACCCAAGGAGTCGCGAGGCACTAACTTTCACCCGGATGGCAGATTGACGACCCTGAAGCAAAGGCATAAACCCCAAGGACAAGATAAAGAGTGGAGCCAGAGGTACGAGATAAGAAACAGCTGTCGATAACTCCCAGTAACAACCGAAATAATGCTAATTGGAGCAACCTTGACTTACTCGTGATTAACAGCTCCAGTGTGACACAGGGAGGTCCAGAGACTTGTATGGGAACTTATTACTATAAAAGAAGGGTGTATTGCCATTGGACTTTGGGTTCGTTCTGCATCAACATCGGAGCTTCGAACACGTTCGACGGAGGCCCAGCTCCACTCCCTCATGTGCAGTTTCAGCTGGCCACTGGAACTGACCGAGCAACACTAAGGATTGGTAACTATAAAATCCAGCTGCAGAACCTTTTTAGTGTATGTGTGTGTGTGAATGGAAGCATGCTGGTTTTAATGCTTAAATTGTACTCTCAATAAACGTGGCGTATTGCCTTATCCCCTTTAAAAGATTCCATGTGCTTCTTATAAGCATAACAAGCTTACACTATACAGTTTTCTGTGCAGCGCAAGACAATACAATTTTGGGTTTACACTCCAGAGGTCTCTTCCAACCCTAATATTCTATGATTCTATGAATTCCTACGGCACAAAGATTTCTTAGTCAGATCTACACCTGACTCTCCCATCCTCAGCACCGAGATGACCCCATCACGTTCAGCACTTGCAACTCCACTGCACTCTGCTCCATCCTTTTTGAGCTATGATGAGGACAGCGAGGAAGGGCAAATAGATTCTCCTCCACAAGCTCCTGCCCACCATGAGCTGCCCAAATCAGGACCCCCTCGGGGTTACAACTTATCAATTTTAAACACATTGCATTCAAATCTGACCCCCTTAAAAGCATTTATTGCCGTTATATAGTTCCATCCTCACAACACTCCAATGAAGTATGTAGGAAAGTACCACTGTAGGGCAAACTGTAGTCAAACAGGCTAAATTACTTACTTGTTCAAGGCTTCAGAGTCAGACAGTGGTAGAACTAGGAGAATTCAAAAGTTCCGATTCCCACTCCCTACTGTAAGCCACTAGACCACACAGTTCTTGGATGCAATACACACTACATTAAAGCTTATTTTCCGTTCAAATTTCTTTTTAGAAGTAAAACATTAGGTAATGGATTAGTGTAAACACAGCTCAATTAGATATACAATCCTCAGAGAATTCTAACTTCCCCAAAGGAAGATGAACTTTTCATAGGTTGATATGCATGCCAGCTTTCCGCCTCCCAGAGATGTGTCTTCTAACCCTGTTAATAAAAAGAGATCAACTGCTCCTGAATAGCTTCAGGCTGCCTGGATATGATAAGATATTCCTAGTCTTACAGGTCCTCTGTAACTCTGCCATTAGCACAGGTCAAATAAGCTTCACTTCCATCTGTGACCCTTTTGTATCCCATCTTTGACTTACAAAGCACCCTAACTCAGGAACATTATATATCACTGGCATTCCTCTGAATGCAGTACAGTTGCTCCAGGTACAGTGCAAAGCTAAACAAATCACAGGAATATGATGAGACATCAGAAATTCAGCCTTGCTGCAATGGAGGGGATTGGTAGGTGGTAGGATTTTTTTTTAATTTAAAAACCAAAGTAATAGCTTATGAGGAACAAAATTCAAGGTTTAAATAAATAATTTTGGTTAAAATCACATAGGAGTTTTAAAGCTTTTAAAGAGCTTTGATAATCATTTCCATGATTTGCGGAACTTGATGTGAAGTGAAAAAAAAAAATCTCCTGAATGTGTGCACACTGCAGTTCTGTGCTACCATGAAGAAAAGACTAGCCAGTTCTGGCTGCGGAGTTCCTGTGATGTCTGGTAATGAGATCGGATATCAGGTTAGGGATCAACTTTCCTTCTATCAGCTCCTTCAATAAAACTAACAAAAGTCAGATGTTTTAAAAATACTATTTGATCTAAGTTACTGAGAAACCCCTTTGTGTCCACCTGCCTATCATTTGCATATATACAGACATACCCATGCTCTTCATCTATAACCTGCTATTTTCCATTTGAGCCCCCCTTCACCTCCACCTCAGCAAAGTTCTATTCCATATTACAGCTGGAGTTTTGTGACTGTAAACTGTAATTGCAATAACATGTAATTTATGGAAGGCATGTGAGTGAGATCCAGGAAAATCAAAAAGGATATAATCCAGATTCTCTACTTCTCTGACAAAATGCTAACCCAGAGTTCCTAAAAGCCTGCTTCCAAGAGATCAGGCCATCTACACTGGACACACAAGCAAATGCTGATGACTCCTCAGCACTACTACACCACTAGAGAGGGAGCCCAACAAAAACAGGCAGAGTGCAAACTGTAGCAAAGAATGTTATTTATTAGTCACTATTCTTCAAATATATTGCCTTTACAAAATCACCCTGTATGAGTGGCATCCTTGCCCTCTGACCCAGAGAACCAGCCATAACAGTAAAGCTGTTAAGTGGCATATGCGCATGCTCCTTGGATCCTTCTAACCAATGCAAAAATTCAGTTACATTTAGAGTATTTCGAACTTGTAAGGATCTATCACAAATAAACAGTTTAATAAGGTCAGGAAGTGTGAGGTTCCGTAGGATGGCCTCTGCTGGGAAGTCACAGAATCATAGCATATTAGGGTTGGAAGAGACCTCAGGAGGTCATCTAGTCCAATCCCCTGCTCAAAGCAGGACCAACACCAACTAAATCATCCCAGCCAAGACTTTGTCAAGCCGGGCCTTAAAAACCTCTAAGGATGGAGATTCCACCACCTCCCTAGGTAACCCATTCCAGTGCTTCACCACCCTCATAGTGAAATAGTGTTTCCTAATATCCAACCTAAACCTCCTCCACTGCAACTTGAGACCATTGCTTCTGAGACCATTGTTCTGTCATCTGCCACCACCGACAACAGCAAAGCTCCTCCTCTTTGGAATCCCCCTTCGGGTAACTGCTGTTATCAAATCCCCCCTCACTCTTCTCTTCTCCAGACTAAATAATCCCAGTTCTCTTAGCCTCTCCTCGTAAGTCATGTGCCCCAGCCCCTAATCATTTTTGTTGCCCTACACTGCACTTTCTGCAATTTGTCCACATCCCTTCTGTAGTGGGGGGACCAAAACTGGACGCAATACTCCAAGTGTGGCTTCACCAGTGCCGAATAGAGGGGAATAATCACTTCCCTCAATCTGCTGGCAATGCTCCTGCTAATGCAGCCCAATATGCCCTTAGCCTTCTTGGCAACGAGAGCACACTGCTGACTCATATCCAGCTTTTCGTCCACTGTAGTCCCCAGTTCCTTTTCTGCAGAACTGCTGCTTAGCCAGTCGGTCCCCAGCCTGTAGCGGTGCATGGGATTCTTCCTTCCTAAGTGCAGGACTCTGTACTTGTCCTTGTTGAACCTCATCAGATTTCTTTTGGCCCAATCCTCTAATTTGTCTAGGTCACTCTGGACCATATCCCTACCCTCCAGCATATCTACCTCTTCGCCCAGTGTAGTGTCATCTGTGAACTTGCTGAGGGTGCAATTAATCCCATCATCGAGATCATTAATAAAGATGTTGAACAAAACTGGCCCCAGGACCGACCCCTGGGGCACTCCGCTTGATACCGGCTGCCAACTAGACATTGAGCCGTTGATCACTACCCGTTGAGCCCGACAATCTAGCCAGCTTTCTATCCATTTTATAATCCATTCATCCAATCTATACTTTTTTAATTTGCTGGCAAATTAATCGTTGTGGTGTCTGCAGGATCTGCACCGTAGGCTGTGTGATCCGCGGTACTGGGAGCTGCAGCACATATGTCGGCACTGTAGGCTGTGCCGGTGTGTGCATCGAGCATGCATTGGGGTTCCAGGAGTGAGCCACAGTCTGCACTGGTGCTGTGCTGCTGTGTGTTGATTGCGGCTTTGGCTGAGTTGGTGCCGAGGAATGGGGTTTTGATTTCCCCTTAGTGTCTGTGTCCGAGCTGGCTCTTTCAGATTCCTTAGTTGGATGGTCCCGCTATATCGGCTCCAGGCACTTACAGTGCGGTCGGTGCTAATGCTGTTTGCCTGTTCGCAGAATGGCACTTCTTGGCAGATTCCTATGTTGGGGATGTAGTTACCTGCTTTTTAGACACTTTTTTAGCAGGTTGATCAGAAGTCTGGGTGGAGGAGGGACCCTTGTCAGAAACTGTGGTTGGTGAGGCTTGTCCAGGCGGGGTCTGCGCTTCAGGCTCAGATGCGGGTCTGAGAGATTTCTCCATGAGAAGGAGTTTGAGTTGCAAGTCGCTAGCCTTTTTTGTTTCAGCAGTTAACTTGAGGCAATGAAGCCACTTCTGTGTTATGTGTTTTTTTGCCTAGGCAGTGAACACTTTGAGCATGCCCGTTCGAAACAGGTATCAAAAGCCTGCAGGTGAGGCAACATTTAAAGTCCAGGGAACCAGGCATTCCTGTCCATGGAGGCGTTTGCCCTCAGAGAGGCTGACTATCTTAAAGGGCCAACTAAAACCTAACTTTAAACAATATATATATATATATATATATATATATATATATATATATATATATATATATATTAGAAGAGGTGATGGGGACAAAGAAAAAACAAAACAAGTAAACTATCTAAACTAATAATGGTAGTAAATAGGCTAAAAGAACTAAGTAGAAAGGCACTGCTAAGTGCTCTGACTTGTAGCCAAGTGCGGTAGAGAGGGTGCACGTGCTGGTGAAAGCTGAACAATGGCTAATTAAACTAGCCTGTCTTTGCTTGGAGAGAATTCAAGAGTTTTCCCTGTACAGTTTATTCAAAATGGTATAAAAGACTTTGTTTTTCTACAGGAAAAACAGAACTCCAGTGATTCCATTGCAACGTTTCATCCAGCTACAGTTACAAATTATTCTAAAGCATGTATACTAATCCCCTCATATTATACAAAGAGGCCAACAAAATCATTCAACCCAACAAATACCCACTGGCAGCATCACATCTCTTGCACCATCTACCTAACATGGAATACATTCTATGCAGCAAACAGAGTATATCCTTTGCAGCTTGTTTGTGAACAGTATAGGAGAGCCAGAATTGGTTTTGAATCTGATTTCTGAGAAATACACTCAAACAGCATTAGCTCAATGCTCACACAGCATCCAGCTGTTTAAAGTCCCTTCTCTTTCTCCTCTTCCTTTAACAACCTCATTTGATGGCAGGTTTTGGACTGCTGCCAATAGGCTAGCAAAATACAGGTAAGGATAGGTTAGCACATGTATGTGGAGACATGGGGGAGGCAAGAGGAAGAGTGGAAGAAAACAGGTGGTGGTGACAAAAGCAGCAACGTGGTAATGAGGAAAAGAGAAGGAGATAAAACAAAGGATCTGAGAAGGGAGAATGGGGGGGATAGGGAGGGGGTGGAAGAAGAGTGTGAATGAAAGGAATATAGGAACAGGCTGTCTCTTGGCCGAAATCATTGTTATTTGGGTGCACTGTACAGATCACCAGTAAGCACTTCAATTCTGCACACTACACTTGTATTCTGAGGAGGTGTCAACCTACAGTGAATCCCAAACCCCAGGAATGCACTCAAAGCTCCTTGCTGGGAAAGTCCTGGAGGAGACTGTTTTGTGTGTGTGTGTGTGTTTTAATCTGCTTACAGAGAAATATTCCTGCTGAGCTAGTGGCACAGGGAAATGAGAAAACTAACAGCAATGACTTCACTCAGTTGCAGAAGATAATTCAGCCATACAAATATTGCAGAGATTTGAACTTATCTAGGTAAGAAGTATTTCTTACCCTTAAACTTTTTGGTTAAAATGATGGACTTGGGAGTTAAGAACACTATTCCTATCCTTGCCAATGTTTCATTATGTCCCTTCTCCTCTTTATGCTTCCATTTCCATCTCTGTAGAATGGGGATATTACTTCCTTGGCAGGGGTCCTGGCAGCAATGCTTGGGAAATGCTTTGAGGTCCTTAGAGGAAAGGTGTTGTTGTACATATATACACAGTTACAACTTTGAGCAAAATGCCTTTTGAACTGGGTTTGAGTATTAAGGGTCTTGTTTTCATAGACACTGATCCCCTTTCCCTCACTCTGGGTAATTTATGCCTGCTATAAAGTCCTTGTACGTTGCCAGAGTGGTGCAAAGGGGCCTTAGTGTCAAGAAGAATTAGAGCCTAAATATTTAGCTTCTGGAAGGGGTGCTCTGCGTTCCATACTGTGGGAAGTGAAGGGTGTGAGCAGAGACAGGGAGAGGAGATGCTCTGTCACTTCCGCCCAGTGCTCTGACCAGAGTTGATTCAATACATTTCTTTATTTATATATTTTAACTCAAATATCTGCATACACTCTACCTCCCCATCAGTGTAAACCCCACCAACAGGACTGCAAAAATGTGACAAAATGAGTGCTGCATAAAAAAACTCCATATCTATGTAACAGAACAATAGGAAACAAATGCAGTTCCCAATCAGCAGCCAGACTGGGTTTTAGCATCAAACCCCCAGATCTAACCAGTGACTTTAATTCAAGGTTGGGTGGGTTTCTCTACATCTTGGCAGCAAGGCCAGGCAAAGCTCCTACGCAGCCTAACGTCTACGTGGTGGTCTGGCAGCCATGAGTGGGGCCAACATTCAACCCCCCCTTTTTTTCTTCCCAAAATGTTCAAAAAAACCAAAGCTTTAATTCAACTTACAGTGGGCCAAATCCATCCCTGATGGACGTGCTTTGAGCTGTGCAATGTGCACTGCATTACAAGTGCTCGTTGGGAGAATGCAGGTCCTGGAGGACATTCAAAAGGCTAAAAAAATTATTACTGTCTCTTCTCATTAAAAAAGCAGCCAAAGGAATCATGATAAAACAAATCTTTACCTATGTTACCAGTAACAGCTTTCATGATTAAAACAGGAGGATTTTGAAAAGCAGGTTTCATTTAATCATTTGTGATGTTTGCTTCCTTTTCTGCATTTCTCCCAGACCAGACTGTTTCTAGCTAAGTCTCACGTCTATCCAGTTTTTTTTTTTAAACAAAAGGCCTGTTCCATCTGGATTTCCAACGCTGCAGAGGAGGGGATAAATCACTCCAAGAAATGGACTGCGATTCATTGATTGTTTCACCAATAAAACAGATAAGGGAGATTTTCACAGGCACAAATGTCAGGTAGGTGCCTAACTCCATTGAGTAGCACTGGGAGCTGGATGCCTAACTGCCTCTGAGGTTTCTTCCCCTAATTGTTTAGGTTAAACTACCTGCCCATGTCTCTTTATCTTCAGGGATAACAATGCATGCAATAGTCCAGTACGCTGGCACTTGGTCCTCTCTAGGGCTACGTCTTCACTACGGGGGCGGGGGGTCGATTTAAGATACGCAAATTCAGCTACGCTATTCGCTATTTGACGTATCCGAGCCGACTTACCCCACTGTGAGGATGGCGGCAAATCAACCTCCGCGGCTCCCCTGTCGACGGCGCTTACTCCTACCTGCGCTGGTGGAATACAAGCGTCGATTCGGGGATCGATTGTCGGGTCCCGACAAGACGCGATAATTCAATCCCCGAGAGATCGATTTCTATCCGCCGATTCAGGCGGGTAGTGAAGACGTAGCCTAGAAGACTTAGAATTTGAAAACAGCTCACAGTAACCAGGGAGGAGAAACAAGTCAGAGGGTAATTTTTTGGGTAAGGGGTGAGGAAAATCATTCATGCAGGCAATCAAAAGTGGAAATTCAACTCTAACTATAGTGTCAGAAACGGAGGCAAATAAATGAGCATTGTACATGTTTCATCACTAATGCTGGATTTAGCAAAAGGCATTCCCAGGTGCCAGCAACAATTTATTTGGACCCCAGTTTGCAGTGTGACAGGGGTAAAAGGAACAGGTAAAGGTTGATGGACATGGTCTATGGAGAACAGTTCATTCTACAATGATAAGAAGGTGGCCCTTGATAACTGGGTCCATAATCAGGGCCGGCTCCAGGGTTTTTGCCGCCCCAAGTGGCGCAAAAAAAAAAAAAAAAAAAAAGCCACAATCGCGATTGCGATCTGCGGCGGCAATTCGGCGGGAGGTCCTTCACTCCGAGCGGGAGTGAGGGACCATCCGCTGAATTGCCGCCGAATAGCTGGACGTGCTGCCCCTCTCCGGAGTGGCCGCCCCAAGCACCTGCTTGGCAAGCTGGTCCCTGGAGCCGGCCCTGTCCATAATGGGGCTTTGGAGCCTTCCATAATTTGTCCGTGGCCAGTTGCCTGCCAATTCCATGAATCTAAGCAGCAGGCTCAATACTCTCCCAGATCATAAACACCAAATTACATTGAAAAAAGCAAGAAGGAAGCTCTTTAAAGGCATAAGTGTACAGAGACTCACTCACGTCCTTGTCATTGACAGAAACATCAGCCCACAGCTTTTCAAGCTAGACCCACAGCTCTCATTTTTATTGTTCCTACTGAAAAGCTGTACATTTGTTCCACCTTCCCAGGCCAGTTTTTAGGCACATGTTTTAAACACAAAGGTTCACATGAAGAGAAGCCTTTTATCTCCTCATATCCAGTCAGGCACAGCTGGAGAGCACTCAGAATGCCATGTCTCTGGTCTGTTTGTGTTCTCATATTGCACACATCACTGTGGTACCTAAGCATTCCCCTCTGTGCTGGCCCAGGCTGGATGGAACAGATTACATTCCTCTTACGCACAAAGGACCTCCCCAGGAGAGAATGACTCTCTCTATGGTATGACGTCTCCAGAGTTTCTTCTGGGGCAGTGCAGCTCCACACTGCCCCCTATGTCTTAAAAGCCATAGCCCAATGGGATCTGGAGGGGGTTCCTTTTACATCCCAGGGAAAGAGAATACCAAAGTTTCAGCATGTCTTATGATTTTTTTTTTAATAAGGGACCTGGTGCCAGGGACACGTTGCTGAAGTCATTCACTGGAATTCTTTAGCTTGTATTATGCAGCAGGTCACACCGAGACTATGGCCCCTTCTGGCCTTAAAATCTGTAAATCTGCCTAGTGCTTTTCCATTATGAATTTTCAAGTCCAGTTATGCACACATTATCATGGATTCAAAAGTATCACACCAATCTGAACTATTTCTGTAAACTTCCTGCAGAATGTGATGCAATCATGTCAAGCAGCCACAGAAGCCATTTACAAAGATGTGGTTTACAAAAATAAAATACTGTATTCATAGCACTTTGCAAATTTGCTGGGATTTCCAACTTTCAATAATGCTTAAAAACACAAGATACTATCACAGCTCTACTTTGGTTCTAATCAGAAATGGGAGAAGAGAAGAACTCCATGAAGTTTATTAGGGACCTTTCTACGTGGATTTAATTTACCTGGGAACCCTTAAGATGCTGTGATGATGTATGCTAGATACAGCAAACTGACAGATTCGGAAGGTATGTAAGGGGTACTAGCGAAGACATTTCCAAGGTGACAGATCCATTTGTTTTATTTATTGTCTGGATCATACTTCTCCATGACACCATTCGTGACATTCTAGCATATAGAGCCTCATCTGGTAGGTGATAAGCACCTTTTGCTCACACTGAGTCCAATGAGATTGTGGGATGCTCAGTACAAGAGGGCTAAGCATAGAATCATAGAAGATTAGGGTTGGAAGAAACCTCAGGAGGTAATCTATCTAGTCCAAACCCCTGCTCAAAGCAGGACCAATCCCAACTAAATCATCCCAGCCAGGGCTTTGTCAAGCGGGCCTTAAAAACCTCTAAGGATGGAAAAAGAAGAACAGGAGTACTTGTGGCACCTTAGAGACTAACAAATTTATTAGAGCATAAGCTTTCGTGGACTACAGCCCACTTCTTCGGATGCATATAGAATGGAACATATATTGAGGAGATATATATACACACATACAGAGAGCATAAACAGGTGGGAGTTGTCTTACCAACTCTGAGAGGCCAATTAATTAAGAGAAAAAAAACTTTTGAAGTGATAATCAAGCTAGGCCAGTACAGACAGTTTGATAATAGGTGTGAGAGTACTTACAAGGGGAGATAGAGTCAATGTCTGTAATGGCTCAGCCATTCCCAGTCCTTATTCAAACCGGAGTTGATTGTGTCTAGTTTGCATATCAATTCTAGCTCTGCAGTCTCTCTTTGGAGTCTGTTTTTGAAGTTTTTCTGTTGTAATATAGCCACCCGCAGGTCTGTCACTGAATGACCAGACAGGTTAAAGTGTTCTCCCACTGGTTTTTGAGTATTTTGATTCCTGATGTCAGATTTGTGTCCATTAATTCTTTTGCGTAGAGACTGTCCGGTTTGGCCAATGTACATGGCAGAGGGGCATTGCTGGCACATGATGGCATATATCACATTGGTAGATGTGCAGGTGAACGAGCCCCTGATGGTATGGCTGATGTGATTAGGTCCTATGATGATGTCACTTGAATAGATATGTGGACAGAGTTGGCATCGGGGTTTGTTACAAGGATAGGTTCCTGGGTTAGTGGTTTTGTTCAGTGATGTGTGGTTGCTGGTGAGTATTTGCTTTAGGTTGGGGGGTTGTCTGTAAGCGAGGACAGGTCTGTCTCCCAAGATCTGTGAGAGTAAAGGATCATCTTTCAGGATAGGTTGTAGATCTCTGATGATGCGCTGGAGAGGTTTTAGTTGGGGGCTGAAGGTGACAGCTAGTGGTGTTCTGTTATTTTCTTTGTTGGGCCTGTCTTGTAGGAGGTGACTTCTGGGTACTCGTTTGGCTCTGTCAATCTGTTTTTTCACTTCAGCAGGTGGGTATTGTAGTTTTAAGAATGCTTGATAGAGATCTTGTAGATGCTTGTCTCTATCCGAGGGATTGGAGCAAATGCGGTTATATCTTAGAGCTTGGCTGTAGACAATGGATCGTGTGGTGTGTCCTGGATGGAAGCTGGAGGCATGTAGGTAAGTGTAGCGGTCAGTAGGTTTCCGGTATAGGGTGGTATTGATGTGACCATCGCTTATTAGCACAGTAGTGTCCAGGAAATGGACCGCTTGTGTGGATTGATCTAGGCTGAGGTTGATGGTGGGATGGAAATTATTGAAATCATGGTGAAATTCCTCAAGGGCTTCTTTTCCATGGGTCCAGATGATGAAGATGTCATCAATGTAGCGCAAGTAGAGTAGGGGCGTTAGGGGACGAGAGCTAAGGAAGCGTTGTTCTAAGTCAGCCATAAAAATGTTGGCATATTGTGGGGCCATGCGGGTACCCATAGCAGGATCTAAGATGGAGGAGATTCCACCACCTCTCTAGGTAACCCATTCCAGTGCTTCACCATCCTCCTAGTGAAATAGGTTTTCCGAATATCCAACCTAGACCTCCCCCACTGCAACTTGAGACCATTGCTCCTTGTTTTGTCATCTGCCACCACTGAGAACAGCTGAGCTCCATCCTCTTTGGAACCCCCTTTCAGGTAAGTGAAGGCTGCTATCAAATCCCCCCTCACTCTTCTCCTCTGCAGATTAAATAATCCCAGTTCCCTCAACCTCTCCTCATAAATCATGTGTCCCAGCCCCCTAATCATTTTCCTTGCCCTCTGCTGGACTCTCTCCAATCTGTCCACATCCCTTCTGTATTTGGGGGACCAAAACGTATCAAACAGAGGGGAATAATCACTTCCCTCGATCTGCTGGCAATGCTCCTAATAATGCAGCCCAATATGCCATTAGTCTTCTTGGCAACAGCCTTCTTGTTGACTCATAGCCAGTTTCTCGTCCACTGTAATCCCCAGGTCCTTTTCTGCAGAACTGCTGCTTAGCCAGTTGGTCCCGAGCCGGTAGCAGTGCATGGGATCCTTCCATCCTAAATACAGGACTCCACACTTGTCTTTGTAGAACCTCATCAGATTTCTTTTGGCCCAATCCTTCAATTTGTATTTAGCATATAGGAGAGAAAGAATAGCATACTTTCTTTCTAGATTCTTCTGTCTGGACAGACATTTGGATCACGTGGTCAGCCAGACTGTTGGGAGTTTAAAGGTTACTGGAAAAATAATTTTGTTTTAGATTTCTATAATGATACATAAAGACAACAAAACAATATGAGTCGGAGAACAGTGGAGAGTCAGTATAAACATGAATGTAAAAATGAGTACATTCTGCTAATGAGTTTATCTTTGTGAATTAACCAAATACATGCACACTGAAGCTCCATGAAGATCAGAGAATCATAGCACCACAGGGTTAGAAAGGACCTCAAGAGTTATCTAGTCTAACCCCCGGCCAAAATGCAGAATTTGCTGTCTCTACTGGCAATGAATTCACAGGTCTCCAAATCCAAGACATTAATGACATCTAAAGGAAATTATCTTTCCAGTGGTGTGGGGCATGACTTTCACCTCCCAACAGCCTAAGAAGAGTTCGCGTCCAACTGATCAGAATGTCCAAATAGAGAATACTAGAAAACAAATCTTAGACCACTTTTTCTAGTGTATATCCTCAGGCTGCTTTTACTGCATCATTTCTTTCTTCCCATTCTATCTGGTCCTGTGAACCTCCTCCTGGCCCTATAGAGCCACCCTCTGTCCACAGAGACAGCACAGGTTTCATAGCAAGGTCCTTTGCCCCACTTCATCAGCCTATATCTACTATGATCACACTGGAGTCTGTTTATAAGCACACCTACAGTGCCCCCTCCACTCTAACCCTCCCCTCCCCCCCATGTTTTTAGGAGATAAGCATGAAAAATTTACAACAAAATGGTTCATTTCAAGACTAATGGGTCAAATTCATCCCTGGTGTAACTCCACCAAAGCCAATGCCATTATACCAAGGATGCTCTTGTCAGCTACAGTGATTTTGCTGTGGAATGAGACAAATGTTGGTTGTCAAGAGATATTTCCCTTTTTCCTTCAAAAGCAGGGATAAACTCTCTAATCCAATGGTCTCCAAAGTGGGGTGCTTGCAAGAGGATCCTTGGGGGTGCTTGGCAGGAGAACCTTTTTTTTTTCCCCCCCTTCGTCCAAGTGGCTGGTTTTTTTTTTGCTTCGGCAGTTCGGGCGGGAGTCTGAGCGGTTTTTTCTTTTTTGCTTTGGCAAAAATGGTAGAGCCGGGGCGGCAGGGTGTGCGTGCTCAAAATTTTTTTACTGATAGGGGTGCGCTATCAAAAAAGTTTGGAGACCACTGCTCTAATCAATTGCCCAGATTAAGAAAGACTCCAAGGAGCTATCAACTTTAAACTGCATGAAGAAGTCCTGAGTTTCACAGGCCTGTATCTATTTTGGGATAATGGGAGGTGATGATTGGAACTACTCTGGGAACAAAAGAGGAAACATGACTTGCTTGAGGGGATTAAGTAACAGTTCCTCATGAACACAAAAGGATGTAGAGATTCCCATGTGATCCTTCTTTCCTCTCTGTAGCAATGTGGGACTCACCCCTGCGGCACCTCCTGCTGGTTGTCTCCGGGAATTAGCTCTGCCTGCCTTGGAGCGCCCTCTGCAGGCTGGTGATCCGCCTTACCGCTGGCTCCGTGTCCCTCCCAGGACCCCGGTGCTCCTTTCTCTGGGGTGCTGCCCTCTGGCAGTAACTCCTCAGTCTTGGGGTCTCTCCACCCAGGGGAACCCCCACCCCCATCCCCACCTTGTCTCAGTGTAAGGCTACTACCAGTCACCAACTAGTCTCCGTTCCCTGGGGCAGACTGCAGTGTATGCCACTCATCACTGGCAAGGAGGGGGTTTGGCCTGCTGCCTTCTTCTACCCCCAGTACCTCTATGGGCCTGGAACCAGGCCCTACAGCCTGGGGAGTCGCCAGCCTGGAGCTCCCCTGCTCCTCTGGCTTTTCCCCAGCCCTGCCTCACTCCCCTGTACCTCTCAACATTCCAGCAGACAGACCTGTCTCCCTCCACAGCTAGAGGAAAGACTACTGAGCTTCTGGCTGCCCTGGCCTTCTTATAAGGTCCGGTTAGTCTGTTTGGGGCGTGGCCCCCTACTGCAGCCACTTCCCCCAATCAGCCGGGGTTTTGCTCCCTTCTCCAGCCCCAGCCCTCTGCAGGGCTTTTCCAACCCCTTCAGGGCAGGAGCGGGTGATCACCCCACTACACTCTCCAAAATGCATATTCTGGCTCCCAGGGCTGGCAGTTCCTGGGTTAGAGGTCTAGATAAGGCCTGGCTGACAGACAAAGTTACACTGGTTAAACAGATTGAGGCTTTGTCTACTCTGGCATTTCCGATGTTAAAACTTTTGTCTCTCAGGGGTGTGAAAAAACACTCCTCCGAACAACAAAAGTTTTAATGACGAAAAGCATCGGCATGGACAGCGCTTCATCGGCGGCAGCTGCACTCCCAGCGATGAAGCTATTGCCCCTCGTTGGATGTGGTTTTATTTTGTCTCTGAAAGAGCTCTAACACGACAATAAAGAGTGGCTAGATGGCGTATCTTACAATGATGTGGCTGCAGCGGCACAGCCGTGCTGTTGTAAGGTGTGCAGTGTAGACATAGCCTGAGTAAAACCATTGCAACACTGCGTGTACCTTCTAGAAACAAGCAAAACACATACAAGCCAGGTTTAAACTGAGATCAGAGTTAAACTGGTACAACTTCTGTGTTCAGCTCAGGCCTAAGAGAAATCTGTAGGTGTGGGTATTCGTACTTTTTACCTCAGTCCTGGAGCCTTAAAACTCCCTGCCAATAAACATTGTACACAAGGGCAATTTTAATGTGCCAGGACTCCATATTTGAGCAGCTCTCTAATATCACATACTAGATATTAGTTATGCCATTTCTTTCTAACTTTTATCTCATCTTTCCTGTGTTGTATGTTATTGGCCTTATAAGTAGATTTTAAAAATGTATCATACCTACGGGCGTCGCACAATTGGGAATCCCCAGAGATATGTTACTCAAGAGTCCTCATCAGATCATTCAGGAGTGGGTTTGAATCACAGACCCCCAACCTGGAAAAACAGGTTATTCAAGGATAGGGCAGGGAGACTGTACCAATGGGACACAACCTATTAAAGCTTCACAGTCCGCCTATTACAAAGGAAGCACTAAACAGATGGTATCAAGACATCTAGGAGAGAATTTTGTGATGTTTCCATTCCATACATATTCTGTGTACCTACATTCCCTACATCAGTGTTTCCCAAACCTAGGACGCTGCTTGTGTAGGGAAAGCCCCTGACAGGCCAGGCCGGTTTATTTACCTTTCATGTCTGCAGGCCCGGCTGATCGCAGCTCTCACTGGCCGCAGTTCGCTGCTCCAGGGGAGTTGCTGGAAGTGGCGGCCAGTACATTCCTCTGCCTGCGCCGCTTCCGTTATAACGATGGTTAGCAGTCCTACTGCACCGTCTGCTGCGAAGGCAAGCAGCTGCTGCTGTGTAGCAATGCCAGCTATTGCAGGTGTTTCTGTGTTGAATGCTTGGAGGTCCGGGTAGGGTACCTTGGCTAAGGCAAAAGAGCAAGAGCCCTGGAGCTGTTACATGTGTCAACCACAGAAGTGCTATAGGGTGTTACAGCGCTGACCGGACTGGAATGTACGGCTGCAAGACTTCTTCAACACCGACAAAGGACAGGAATATGATGTACCTAAAATCTAAAAAGACCCGCACATTTCCCAGAGTCACTACTCTTAATAACAGAATGTCAATGATTGCATTGGCTACTTGGATCACAGCAGCCCCCACAATAGACTTGCCCACAACAGCAGCGGTGACGGTGAGCTGAGCAGGCTCCATGTTTGCCGTGGTATGGCGTCTGCACGGGTAACCCAGGAAAAAAGGCGCGAAACGATTGTCTGCCGTTGCTTTCACGGAGAGAGGGGCGACTGATGACACGTACCCAAAACCACCTGCGACAATGTTTTTGCCCCATCAGGCATTAGGAGCTTAACCCAGAATTCCAATGGGCGGCGAAGACTGCAGAAACTGTGGGATAGCTACCCGCAGTGCACCGCTCCGTAAGTCAATGCTAGCCACGGTAGTGACTTAATGCGCTTCGTGTGGACGTACGCAATCGACTGTATAAGATCGATTTCTAAAAATCAACTTCTATAAAATTGACCTAATTTCGTAGTGTAGACATACCCATAGTTCTGTCTTCTGTTGCTGTGAAGAGTTTTCTGTTACGAAAATTTATAGGCACCGCTTGTCACAGGACCAGTGAACCAAGAGGCTTTGCTGAAGAGCAGTCGCCACAAGCAGTGGGCAAAAGTGCACATTTTCTTTTGGCTGTGGTGACATTGCTCAAATTCCATCAACACTCTGACAAAATCTTCCTAAGCTGCTTGGATCATACTGCCTAGGTATGTCGGCGATGAGCAAACCATACATAATACTTGGGAGAGAAACTGTCCTGAAATAGGTCTATCTTCTTGAAATAACTTCATGTACAGTTTGTCCTATTAGCAACTCCTCTGGTGGTAGCGTGTAGTTGCCTAGAGAGTTCTACTTGATGGAAAAACACTGCTGACAATAAAAGACAGAAGGGTATTTATACAGGAATCCCTACAAGAATTTTTATTCATACCATATGACTTTTGGATTTAAGACCATTTAGACCCATTGAGAAAATGCAAAGGAGAAAAGAGACTGCAGTATGGAGAACTGGATCTTTTGCTTTTCAGTATTTAAATTAAGTAAATTCATTAAAGCATATATTTGAGCTAATAAATATTTTGTTTTAAAGCCCTACATATTGGCCATTTATGTATTTTTGTGCTCCATGGTGCCATGTTAATCACCCTAGCATCAGACTAGCTAGAAGCAGCCCAAAACAATGGCAGAAAATGGAATTAGTTTGTAATTTCTCAGCTTAAACACATATTTAACAAGTCTCTACATTAGTTTCAGCGTATTTCTATTCCTGGAAATTCTCTGGTTTAAATATAAAGACTGGAAGCCCTAAATATAAATGTTTGGGCTGCTTTCTCTTCTGTCCACTGGGCAGTGATGATAGTCTGCACACAGTCATCTGCTCATAACAGCACCTGGACTCGTATTTATAAAATATTAGGCTTTAGCTTTTGGCAGTTAAAAACCTGGCAAAAGAGTGAATTCACCCAGAAATCAGATGGCTTCATCTGACCAGAATTAACTGTTAAAATGGGTTTAATCTATTAAAAGCCAAATTCATTTTTCCTGCACATTCAAAAATTTTAAAATTTATAATCAAGAATAATTACTAATTTGGTAGCTGGTGGAATTTCTATTGTATATGATAAATCTCCCATTTCGAAACTGCTTATAAAAGCCAAGAGCGCCTAGGCTCCATACAATGAATCTTTTAGTTATATAATAACAAACCACATGGAGGGCTGCCAGATATAATGCAGTTGGAAATGGCCAAAGAGAAAACTGTGCCTGGAAACAGTGAAAACAGAAAGTTAATCTACACTAGTCTACGCTACTGCTGTAAATCAATCTAATTTCCGTAACTTCAGTGAATAATGTAACTGAAGATGACGTAGTTAGATCCACTTACTGTGGTGGCTATACTGCGCTGTGTCGATGGGAGAGCGTCTCCTGTCGACTTGCCTTACACTTCTCGGGGAGGTGGAATACACAAATTGATGGGAGAGTGCTCTTCCATCAATTTAGTGTGTCTTCACCAGACCCGCTAAATCGACACTCGCTACTGTGCCAATCTACCAGTAAGTATAGACGTGTCCTAAGGGTGTCAGTGTATGCACGCCAATGTGTTCTAGGAGAATGCTGACTATTGTCAAATACAAGTATACTCAAAATGTTCCTTTTTCATGCAGGGGCGGTTCTCTTACAGGCAATGGTTAGAATGCAGCCAAGAAGAACTAAGGAGGACTTTGTCCGTGAGGTTATGATGCATTCCACAGCCGAGAAACAGGAATTGAAGACGTGGCAGAACAGTGAGAAGAGGGACCAAAAGGAGAACGTGGCACACCAGAAGGAAGCCATGGAGCGCCAAGTGGACACACTCCAGGCAATACTAGCTCTTCAAACCGAGCAGCTCCGTGCCCGCCCTCCCCTGTAGTCGCTGTCGCAAAACTCTTTCCCATGCACCCCTCCCCCCACACCGCCAACACTTATCAACCTCCTGGCTCCACTCTCTACCCTCAGCATTCCACTCCTCCCTCCTCACAGTCCAGCAATGTGGACTCCCTCTACCCACTGCACTCAACACCCATCCCTCTGCAGTTTGGCCCTGCTGAAGTACAGCATTGTACTCCAAAGGAGAAGGTTGAGTATGATTCCTGGACATACACAAATCTGTAGTCGTCCCAGGACCCCTCCTCCTCTCGAGACCTTCCCTTTCCTCATCCCCCCCCTCACGCTCCCTGCTGATTAATTTTTTTATTTGACTTTCTCCTCCATTTGTTGTCTTTCAATAAGAGAATTGGGTTGGTTTGAAAGCAATCTTTATTCTATTAAGTGAAAGCAAAAAGAGCACTGCAAGCCAACATACAATTATATTAAGCCCCCTTCTTGCATCATGTGCACCAATCACCTCCTAGCATTACAAGCACTGCAATCCTGAGCATAGCAACAAATATTAGTGGCTTTCAGCTTCAAGTTGCTGCCTCAAGGCACCCCTGATCCTTATGGCCCCACGCTGTGCCCCCCTAATAGCCCTGGTCTCTGGCTGTTCAAACTCAGCCTCCAGGCGCTGAGTCTCTGTAGTCCAGCCCTGAGTGAAGCTTTCACCCTTCCCTTCACAAATATTATGGAGCATTCAGCATGCAGCTATAAGCATAGGAATATTGTCATCAGCCATGTCCAGCTTCCCATACAGGCATCACCAGAGGGCCATATGCACACTCAACAGCCATTCTGCACTCGCTCAGCCTGTTGTTGAACTGCTCCTTGCTGCTGTCAAGTTGTCCCGTGTATGGCTTCATAAGCCACGGCATTAAGGGGTAGGCGGGGTCTCCCAGGATCATCTGGTCTGGGAAGGAAGATCTATGGTGATCTTCTGGTCTGCGAAGGAAGTCCCTGCTTGCAGCTTCTTGAACAGGCCAGTGTTCTGAAAGATGTGTGCGTCATGCACATTTCCAGACCAGCCTGCGTTAATGTCTGTGAAACACCCACTGTGATCCACAAGTGCCTGGAGAACTATTGAGAAATACCCCTTGTGATTAATGTACTCTGTGGCTAGGTCGTCTGGTGCCAGAATTGGAATGTGTGCGCCATCTATCACCCCTCTGCAGTTAGGGAAGCCCATTTGTGCAAAGCCACCAAAATGTCACACACGTTACCCAGAGTCACGGTCTTTCGGCGCACGATGAGATTAATGGCCCTGCACACTTCCATCAACACGATTCCAACGATCAACTTTCCACTCTGAGCTGGTTAGAGACCAATCAGTAGCAGTGTGGAGTAGCCAGCTTCCACAGTGCAATCGCCATGCGCTTCTCCAGCGCAGGGCAGCTCTCATTCTCATGTCCTTGCACCACAGGGCTGGGGCGAGCTCATCACACAGTCCCACGAATGTGGCTTTCCTCATGTGAAAGTTCTGCAGTCACTGCTTGTCATCCCAGACATGCATCATGATGTGATCCCACCACTCAGTGTTTGTTTCCTGAGCCCAAAAGCGGCGTTCCTCAAGCAATCTCGTGTCGCAGCTACTGCACGTGGAGAGATAAATGTTTCACTCCTCTTGCCTTTGTAGTTTAAGGAATAACTCCACTGCCACGCATGACATGTTGGTCAGAGCGAGCAGCATACTGGTCAGCAGTTCGGGATCCATTCCTGAGGCCCGAAAGAGGCAGGGCATGCAGTACACAAACCATTGAAAGATGGCGCCAAATGCGGACAGAAGCACAGGGATTGCTGGGATGCCCCGTGACTCCCTCCGCCTTCCCACAAGTCTTAGCGGCAAAAGAGAAAGAGGTGCTCTGTGGGATAGCTGTCCAGAGTGCACCGCTCCAAATAGCGCTGCAAGTGCCACTAGTGTGAACAGACTATTGCTCAGGCAACTGTCAGTGTGAACACACAACAGTGGTTTTCCTTCTGTGCTCTCTGAGCGGCGCTTTAACTGCCAGTGCTATAACTTTGCCAGTGTAGACGTGCCCTGAGTCTGCTTCATTGCAGGACCTGCCTCAAGTGTCTGTTATGCCATTCACTCAACTTTATCTGTCTTTCTGTAAAGCGGTAACTTTTGAACTCCACATCTGAGCAATTCCAAAATTCCAGGAGATGTTCTAGGCAACAATGGGCAGAACCCTACTGAACTTGGGGAAAATCAGAAAATGAAAAGGAAGAAAATATGGGACACTTTGAGACTCTGACATCTGTTTTGCACAGCCACAGTTCAAGCACCTTTGCAGTTGTCTACAGAAAACAACTGGTTCATTGCACCCATTAACACGTTCAAGCATAACACCACCCCCAAATCATTTCTGCTCATCCTCCCAACAGAGTTTAACATGTTGACATTCTGACGCTGTAAATGACTTACCTCCCAAACAAATAATGGTGCTGGGGGAGAGGGAGAATGGGGGAGTGCACACAACTCCGACATGGCAATGGGAAAATGGGAGATTTTGGTATGGGAGGAGAGAGCCACATGAACTCCCTGGTGGTGGTGGGAAACTGGGGGACCCTGGTATAGTGGGCACACAGAGCCTCTAGCATGGAGGGAAAGGTGGGAATGGGGCAAACAGAGCCTCTGGCATGAAGGAAAGAGGGGTGAAAATGGAAGACCCTTGTGTGGGGAGGAGGGGCACACAGAGCCCCTGAAAGTAGGGAAATTGGGATGGGGTGAAAACAGAGCCACTGGTATGGGGAGGATAAATGGGGGGCCCTGGTATGGGAGTAGGGAGGAATGAGGGACACACACAGCCCATGGCAGGGCAGGGAGGTGGGAACGGGGAGCCCACAGAGCCCCCCGCAGGAAAGAGATTGAAGGAGCTGCAGGGAGTCCCTGAAATAGAAGGGGATGGAAGATTGGCACTCAGGGAGCTTGTAGGATGGAATGGAGGGGTTCAAAGAGTTCAGCTCCGAAGTACAGACTATAAAGTGTGCAACCTTCTAGTGTACAGAACTGATTCTGGCATGACTCCACATTGGAGTGCTCTTGAGGATGAGCTCATCATCGCTGTCTGGGACCTGCTTGGGCAGAGTGACTGAAGACAATTTCATGCTGCTATTCACTCCTGCTGTGCCTAGCATATAGGGCAGTAGCTCCACCTGGGTGTGGTGAAAGTTGCCCTACGTTCACATTCTCACCATTTATGGATTAGATTGGGTAGTGTAAGCCAAACGGATGGTCTCCGGGGCCCAAACGCACACATCTCTTAGACCCCACTTGTCAAAGCTGAGATTCTTTCCCCCATTCTCCAGAAAAGAGAGGTACAAGGAGCCATCCTAAGTTTGATGAATGCTATTCCAAAGGCAAAAATGTACCATATCTAGCATCCCGCTGATGGTTTAAGGCTTGGGTTATCACTTTCACTGGTATAAGAAAAAGGAGTTCTTTTGCAGTCATATTTCCTTTATCTGCTTGCATTTAAAGTACTTTGGCTTATTATTTGCTTAAGGATAAATAAATGTGCCTGCCTGTCTGAGTACAACTATCTTTCTATTGTGGAAAACAGCACAAATTGTTTGGTACATGACACTTCTCTAGTCGTGAAATTCGGTTTTTATTCTCTCTGCTGAGGCCTCATTTACCTTCTGATCACATCCAAACTCTTTCTCCCTCTCTCACTTCCTGGTTATTGTTCCCTGCCAGTACCATGAAGAGTAGGTCTTTCATGGAAACTCTGCAAAATCATACTGTCTCAATCTATTTCTTGCCCACAATTCTTTGTCTGCCAAATCTGCAGCACACATTTTATATACATATATATTACTGGTCACATCTGTCTGCAACCACGCTGTTTTTTTGTTCTGGTGATATCTTTTGTAAGCTGTTCTATATTCATCATAATTATCTACAGTGTATGTTGCCCTTCCAAATGCTAGTTAAAAAATAACGCAGTATTGGTTAAGTCTGAGAACTGGGACATTTGATGCTGAAGGAAGCTCAGTCATAGGATTAATTTCTGACATGAAGTTCCAGTAAACTGTACAGAAGACAATAGAATCAGGAGTAAGTAATAAAGAAAATGGACTGCAATCTGTCTCCCACACTAGAGGCCTTCAAGTAACTTTTGCTCTTCTTACTTTACACGAACACACTTCACACAGACACAGCAAGCTTTAGTGCAGTACTTCATTCCTGGTTTTATTCAGGGACCTTTTTAAACAGCAGTTCTGCTTCCAAGGAGCTAAGTCTTAGAGAGTGTTTTCTTCATTTGAATTATCCAGACTTTGTATTTTCAAACATCTTCCTAAAGCTACCTATGGGACTCTAGAGTTTATACAAATATGACAATTAACACTGGATGTGATACAACTGCAACAGGCACAACAACAAAGCAGCTTCTTTCCCAGGAGCATTTCGTGGATGACACTCCAGTCCTGGCTAACTGCCCTTTAAGTCTGGCTGAGCCAAGCACCTGAAGCCCGGAAGTGGGATTTTGCAGCTGGCAGCTGTTCCTCTATCACTTTTAGTGTGTAAGGATCAGCGATGTCTCTTCCCTTCTTTACTGCTGAGGAGAAGGCATATGCTCCGCTGGGACACAGTTTCCAAAGATTGTATCAAAAGCAGGGGAAGAAGGGAGAACTTGCAATTCAGCTGGAAAGTGCCACAGTGCATACACTGCCCTGGTCTTTCTGAAATTGTGTTCTTTTGGGTTGATGTAACCTAATATTTGAATGCCTTAGTTCCCTTGTATTTTGATAACTCCCATGCCATTAGTGCCCCAGTCCCCAGTAGGTGCTTTCAGCCTTAACTCCAGGTTAACAAAGATTCTCTGGAGATTTCTGGATTTTTTTTTAAATGGCCCTAAGGCCCTCGACCAAGCAGCCCTACTCCTGCAGACATTGCTCCAGAAGGGAGAGCTCCAGGGCAGGAGACCCAGGAAGTGAAGAGTCTCCCATTTGGACACCAGTTACTTCCTCCTGATTTATGAGCTCTGTGGAGGAGAACCAGGGAGTGAAGAATTCCTCCCCCTGCTCCCCTTCACAAGAGACACTCTGCAGCCACTAGGGCGGACTGTGGCTTTTGAATGTGGTATAAGGGCTGGAACTAAATTGTGTTATGTTGTGTCATGGTGCAGAATGAGACTTTTTGTTGTGGAGGGAGGAGAGTCTGCACTCGTAGAAGGGAAAAGGAAAATTGTCATAAGCACTGCAGGAGCGTGGGGTTCTTTTGTTGACAGTGGGCGGGGGGGGGGGGGGGAAGGGGTGTTGGGGGATGGTGGCAGGGGATTTTCCATGAAGGGTCCTTTACCTTAGAACTCAATCCCTTGCCTGGTCTGAAAAAGCCCAGACTCTCAGTTTTTTCCTGAAGTAGCAGGTAGAGGGGCTTGGGAGGATAGATCGGTGAAAGGGTGACCTCTGTTTTGAAAGCCTGGAGTGGTCTTGATGAGAGCAGCTACATCTTTTTATTGTGGATAAACAGCCTCTGGACTGGCCACTTGAGTCACTTCTAAGCCTATGGTTCTATGAATAATTTAGTCTTGGTACAAGCTCCTACTGTCTTGGATAGCAACTTTCAGAACAAAATAAACAGCTAGAATTTTGAAGATGAATTTCACTATGGGAGCAATATCATGGGAAGAACATGTTTGCAAATGATAATGTGGGCCATGCCTGGTTTTAACTCAATTCATCTTGGGTAGTCTGTGATTATTTCTTTCCTTACTAGGGATCTTGATGCTGCCTGACCACTGCAAGCTTCATCCTGGCATCATCTGGGCAGCTTGTGAGGAAATCCTCTTAACATAGCTACCTTGCATCCAATCCCTTCAGCATACATTGCATCCAGAAGCTGTATATAATCCTAGTACATAGGGATCCCAAGATAAAGATATGCTCTCCTCCCCCATGCATGGGCCAGTTTCACTGAGGACAAGGGGTGTGCGTAGAAGCATTTGAAAATCTACATTTAACTACCAGTAACTGTAAAACCATATCAGCTACCACAGCCATATACACAGTTAGCTACCATGTCTTCCACCTTAACACAACACCAGCCAGCAACATTGTGCTATATCTGAGTGAGTGGTCAAATAATATGTCCCAGCCCACAGAAAACAAGGGCAAAGTCCATGGAAGGAAATGCCAAGTTTAATAACGAAATAACCAGTAACAGAGGGTCCTGTGGCACCTTTAAGACTAACAGAAGTATTGGGAGCATAAGCTTTTCGTTTTTTTTTTTCCACTTGCATCTGAAGAAGTGAGGTTCTTACCCACGAAAGCTTATGCTCCCAATACTTCTGTTAGTCTTAAAGGTGCCACAGGACCCTCTGTTGCTTTTTACAGATTCAGACTAACACGGCTACCCTGAAC